>NW_006399778.1:10721904-10724241 GCF_000299155.1 Elephantulus edwardii | reverse complement strand
TAGGGATAGTGACTCTTCTTATTTCCTTCCTTAAAAATATCCTCTATCTTCACAATGAACAAACAGAGGGGTCAATTTGTTGTTCACAGAATCATGACTCTTTTTTTTTTTTTTTTAGGGATAGTGACTCTTCTTATTTCCTTCCTTAAAAATATCCTCTATCTTCACAATGAACAAACAGAGGGGTCAATTTGTTGTTCACAGAATCATTATTTAGGGAGTTGGCTCAAAAGCACTTACCAACATACAGAAATGTTAACAAAGGCAAATTTAAGAATAAGGAGGCTAAAAAGAACAGAAAGTTTTCTCTAATAGAGGAGGAATTCATTTAAATTAATTTTTTAAATTAAATAATTTGTTTTTAAGTATATCTTAGAAGTCATTAATAACATACTCCTGTCAACTCTAAGACACTGCAGCTTCTTGAATTATACTAAATTCTTCATTCATAAAGATATCTTTAAATTTATCTGTGATTATAATAAAATATTCATATTAGTAATATAATTTCTCCAAATAACAAAATCCTATAGTATGACATAATTGATTAGTTTATATTTTAGAAAAATGACAATATAAGAAAATTATTAATATATTTCAAATTATCACAACTCTTTAGTTTCACTATTTCTCTTCTATCATATAATATATAATGTTTTCAAAGTGAAAAAATTTTATTCCCTTTGTATTTAAATATATGGCCAATCACTCTAATATAACTATGACTTATCAGGACAAAAGTTTTCTTTTCATCCCTGATAAATGTTGCAAAGAGAAACCTGTATAAACATAGTAACACGCAGGCATTTCAAAAGCTGAAAGCAAACAAAAGACGTTTCTTTGATTGTCAGCATAAGCTCTATCTAAAATGGCTGACATCAGTGTATAAAGCCTGTGCATAAAAGGCATAGAAAGTAAAATCTTTGATTGTGTCATTTTTTAAAAACTGTCTACGAGTTTTTATGTCTGTCTTTCAAGGAATTTAACCAAGCCAATAAAAGTGGCATATGGGCAGCATATGCTGAGACGGTAGGAGGTAAACTGGGGGTTAGCCTTTATTTTATGACAAAAAAATGGTACTAATGAACCTAGATACTACAGGATTAATGAACAATACATAGTTCTAGGGCAAAGTAAAGAGAAACAAAGACCTTCAAAACACCAAGTCAACCACTCTCCCACTCATTCAGTCAATAATATGTACAACAATGTTTTAAAAGTGGGACAGAACTTAAATTACTAAAATCAGAAACAATTTATTTTAAAAATAGACTACTATATTTTATGATCATATTTTACTGCCTAAAATAACTTCCCCTTCCAAAACAGGCACTGTGCATAAGATACAGCATATTTTTAATAAAATTTTTAGCAAACACATTTTTT
The DNA here is from genome assembly GCF_000299155.1 of Elephantulus edwardii. Taxonomy (NCBI): domain Eukaryota; kingdom Metazoa; phylum Chordata; class Mammalia; order Macroscelidea; family Macroscelididae; genus Elephantulus; species Elephantulus edwardii. The sequence goes on along the minus strand of NW_006399778.1, from coordinate 10,722,855 downwards.
AATTGACCAAAAGATCACAAATGGCATAGAGTAGTAGCTCTAAATAATAAAAATCCTATTTGATCTAAATAAGAAAATAAAAACATAGCCATTTCAACACTTCATGAAAACTATGTAGCATGCATTGTAATGTCGTTTAGCTTTTAAAATATCTCCTCCAAAATCACAGGTCCTCATTTATGAGATATATTAAAACAACATGACCTACTCTTTAACTTAGAGCTCTGGTGGCCTACTGGCAAGAAACTATGCTGCAATCCCGAAGGCAAATGGTTTGAATCCTACCAGCTGTGTGGCTGGAGGATGGGAAATCACCTCCTGTACAATTAAACCCACCAGAGGGTCAGCTATGGGTCGGGTCCAAGTCACTAGCACAACACGACAAACAACAACTCTTTAACTCAGTAATTAAGCTTTTGAAAAGTTACAAAAAAATAATTCGAACTAAAGAAGTTTTATAGTTTAAAAGTTATCTGTAATAGCAAATATTGAAAATGAACCTGAATGCTTATCCCACCAAAAACATTAATTCTTCTCAACACAAACCTTTATCTTCACGCAGTATTCATCTTCATAAACAGTACCGCATTCACGCTATTGCTCAGTCTCAATCCATAACATCATGTTTGGTCTTTTTCCCCTCTGACATTTTATTCAAGCTCTGATCACAATCAGATTCTTTCAAAATATTTATAGCAAATTCTACACACATATATCACATTCAGATCCTATACCTAGATCTACCACATTAGAGTAACCCTTAAGCAGTCACACTGCTAACACCAACAGCCCACATCACACTCTAGTTCTCCATAAGTAGCCAAATTGTTGTTGTTGTGATGTGCCGTCGAGTCACTTGTGACTCATAGCGACCCTATGTACAACAGCCCTAAACTCTGCTCTGTCCTGTGCCAATCGCACTGTCTCTGACACTCCCATCCCGATGATCCC
>NW_006399778.1:10704413-10711879 GCF_000299155.1 Elephantulus edwardii | reverse complement strand
AATCGGGATGGGTGTGTCAGAGGCGGTGCGGTTGGCGCAGGATAGAGCAGGGTTTAGGGCTGTTGTGCATAGGGTGGCTATGAGTCAGAAACGACTCGACGGCACATAACAACGACAACAACAGCACTAAGACAATAATACCTAGTCAGTACTACAGTAGCATACTTTCTCATTCCCTCCTAGTAAATTAATAAGGAGCTCTAGTGGCCCAAGAGTTAAAAGTACTCAGCACCTAACCAAAAATATCGGTGATCTTAAACCCACTCAACAGTTCTGTAAGACAAAATCCTATTGATCTACTCCCAGATTACTGGCTAAAACACTGTATGGCACATTTTGATACAGAGAGTCGCTATGAGTGGAAAATCAACTCTATGGAACTTAACAGCAATAAATTACCAATAGAATAGTTTGGACTAATAAATAAGTGTTAGAAGACCTTTGGTGGGGGCGGGGGGGGGCGATAATTCTTCTAAAACAAAAACAAAATCATGTAAGAAGAAAACTGCATATGGAAGTCAAAGTTCTAAATCTGACTGTAAATCTAAACAATCAAGTTGTCACTGAATCATTTCATAGTTGTCAATTTTCATTAACTGTATTCTCAAACTCACCCCTTTACCAAAATATATTTACAACTCAAACTCAATATTGAAACCTTTTTTTTAATAGTTAAACTGAACTTCATTAAAATTTAAAATGCCTTTGTTTAAAAAGACAGTCCTGAGAGGAGAGCAAATAATACATGTTGGAGAGGATGTGAAGAGATAGGAACTCTTTTTTACATTGCTAGTGGAATTGTAAAATGGTACAACCACTCTGGAGGCAGTTTGGTGTTTCCTTAATAAGCTGAACATAGGTATTACATATGACCCAGATATTCCACTGCCTGGAATATACCCCAAGAAAATTAGAACTGAAGCACAAAAAGAGATCTGTACACCACTGTTCATAGTAGCGTTATTCACTATCACAAAAACATGGCAACAGCCCAAACATCTAACTACAAGCGAATGAATTGGAAAATTATGGTACATTCACATGATGGAATACTACACAACATGCAGAAATGATTTTGAAATCATGACCTAACTTGGGAGGGACTGGAGAGCATTATAGTAAGTAAACTATCTCAGTCCTATGAGGAAAAATACTGCATAAGGCCATTATTGTAGAAACAGAAAGATAAGTAGGAAAACATACATGAGGATCTAAGGCGGGGAGGGTAGGAGCAGAGGACTGAGAATGAATGGGTAGGGGTTAATAATAGGGTGGCACAATTTGATGGGTAGAGGGAAGGGTGGGTGAAGAAAATGGGTAAGATTCTGTGTGAAAAACAATGTATATGAACTTTGTAGGTATAAAATTAAAATTTTATTTAAAAAACAAACAAATAATAATCTGACAGTGAAACTCTATGGATTACAACAGATTAATCCACAGGCAATCAATCATGGGACAACACAGGGCCAAGGGACATTTTATTGTTCATGCACATGGGATCACTTTAAGCAGGTGGCCAACTCCAAAGCAGCAACAACATTTATTAAAAGACATTTTCTCTTCCTATGAACTAAAATATCTACTCTCCAATGGGAATTTGTGAATTTCTCAACCTTTACTATTAATATTTAAACTACAGTTACTAACCAAAAAAAAGACATTTTCAAGAAAAACACTGGGGGGATGGAAAAATTATAATGTATGTACCTGATAAAGGGCTTGTACCTCATATAGAGAATTCCCTGAACTCAACAAAGAGAATAATTGTTGTTATTGTTGATGTTAGGTGCTGTCAAGTTAACTCAAACACCAATCCTATGAACAAGAGATTCAATTAAATAATGGTCAGAAGATCTGCAAAACTATTTCTCAGAGAAAACAGGAAAATAATTAGTATGAACATAAAAACATGTTCAGTATCATTAGCCATCAGAGTAATGTAAATCAAAACAACACTGACATAACATTCCATACCCACACTAAGACAGCAAATCTAGAAAGAAAACTGGTCAGCTGTTATTTAGGTTAGTTATAAGTGGAAAAAAGACAGAAAGGACAATTCATTATACATGTTAATAACAAGTGTTATCTGGAAGCAGGAGTAGCATCCACTTCCTAAACAACATGCCTCTGGAAACTATGAACTTTGATAAATGTTGTTATTAAAAGGCTTGAGGCTTTTTGTTTATTGTGTCATTGTAAGTCATGCTCAACTCAATGACAATCATCATCAACAACATAGGAGAAATTAGATCCTCAAACACTGCTGGTAGGAATGTAAAATGGTACAACTCCAGAAAACAGTCTGACAGACCCTTAGTGAAGGACGGAGTTATCATATAACCGCAAAATTGCACTATCATATAGATGTTTACCCAATAAAAGGATAATGGTACAATAGTTGAGTGCTAACTAAAAGGCTAGTAGTACAAATCCATCCAGGTACACTATGGGATGAAGATCTGGCAAACTGTTGCAATAAAAATTGTTCTTGTTGTTATTTAGATCAAGTTGGAACTGATTCACAGCTGACTCTCCAACAGGTTTCCAGATGCAGTAAACTGCACAGGAGGAGATTTCCCATACTTAACCTGCAGAGCAACTGGTAGATTTAAACGGCATTCCCTTGTGAATACAACACTGCTTCTTACAAGGCCACTAGAGCTCGCTCTAATAAAGATTACAGCATAAAAAAACTCTAGGAAGATATTCTCTGTCACATGAAATCACTATGCATCAAAATCAATTTGACAGCAGCAAACATAAACAAGAGATATAAAAACAAGTTTCTACTAAAATTTCTACATACATATTTTGGTAAGAATAAATATAATAGTGAAAAGGAAACTAATCCAATGGTCATCAACGAATGAATGGATAAATAAAAGTATATGCAGACAATGGTATTTTATTTAGCAATAAAAATAAATGAAGTTCTGATACATGGTACAAAATCGATGAGCCTTGAAATTATATTAATTGAAAGGAATTGGTCTCTGGCCATTACATATTCTATGATTCACTTTTTATAAAATATCTGAGAATTGGCAAATCTATAGAAAATACATTAGTGGTTGTTTAGGTCAGCATGGGATGAACAATAGGAGATTGATAGGGGAAAAAAAGATATAGTGTGGGGTGAGATAAACTGCCTGCATTTTAACTCTCACAAATTAATTGGATTAGAGTATGTGAATTAAGGTAGCTCTGGTGGCCTAGTGGTAAGGAGGGGTGCTGCCAAGCCAAAGGCAGGCAAGAAGTTCAACTCCATTTGATGCTCGGTGGGAGAAAGATGAGCAAGCTCTTCCCTCAGCTCTGAAAAATCTTCTTGGAGGCTCAGCTACGAGTAGATTCTTAATGGCAGAGAATCAGAAATTTACAATTCTATTCTAACACACATGGGTGAATTCCAACCAGCAACATTTTGGCTACCAGTTGAACACCTTAACCATTTGCATTATGGTGGTGAAACAGGAGGATTCCTGTTGTTGTTAGTTGCCATCAAGTAGAGTATGATTCATAGCAACCTATGAACAAAAGATCTAATTCTGTCCTAGCCTGTGCCATTCTCACCATTTCTGATACACCTGAGACCACTGCTACAATCACTGTCAATCCATGTCATTGAAGTTTTCCTTTCTTTCACTGACCCTCCTCCACCCTTCCAAGTAAGGCATCTTTTGGAAAGAACAGCCTCTCCTAGCTATATGTCCAAAATATGACAGATGAAGCTTTGCCATTTTGCCTCCAAGGAGCACTCTGGCTGTACCATTCCAAGATATACCTGTTTGTTCTTTTGGCAGACCATGGGATAGTCAGTATTTTTCCAAGACCATAACAACTTTCCCCTAAAGATCATCATTTTCCTTATCTAAACTATACAACTCTGGTGTCATAGTGGCAAGAAGCTGTGGTGCAATCTCAAAGGCTTGTAGTTTAAATCCACCAGCTGTTTAATGAGAAAAGAATGGACACTCTCTTGTCACGCAATGAATGAACTGCCCCGGAAAACCCATTAGAGGCTCAGTTATGGTACAGCTCCAACTCACTAGGACATAACAGCAAACTATACAGATGACAAGAATTTAAGATAGCTCTACCAGACTCCAAAAGTACCTCTAGTTCATTTTTTGGCACTTGTTGTAAAGTGCCATCTAGTCGTAGACAACTGATGATTGTTGTTGTTAAGTACCGTCGAGTCGCAGGCGACTCATAGCGACCCTATGAAAGAGAGTCCTCGACGCCTGGGTGCTTTTCATCCTCTCTCCAGGTTTGTAGGGTTTCCGGAGGCAAGCTATTATGGAAGTGGATGCCACTCTTCCTCCAAAGCTTGTTTTAATTGGGGAAATCCACCAAACACTGTCCACCATGGGTAACCTTTATCACATTTGACACATCAGTGTCACAGAGTTTAGCATCACAGCAACTAGGAGTTATTTCTGTATAGCAAATGGACAGACCAGTCTTTGGTGCTTAGAAGTGCTAAAAGGAAAGATGTAGTTGTTGGAGAGGATGAGTGAGACAGGAACTCTTGTTGGCGGGATTGTAAAATAGTACAACCACTATGGAAGGCAGTTTGGTATTTCCTCAGAAAGCTAAACATAAAAATTCCATATGACCCAGCTATTCCACTGCTTGGAATATACCCTGAAAGAATGAGAATTGAGGCACAGAGACTTGTACACCAATGTTCACAGCAGTGTTATTCACCATTACAAGATTATAGAAATGGCCCAAATGTCCAAGCACAATCAAATGGATTGAGAAACACATGATAAAATACTATGCAACACACAGGAGCAATGATTTTATAAATATCTAACTTGGGAAAGAATAGAGAGTGTTATGCTAAGTGAACTAACTCAGTCTCATAAGGACAAATACTGTATAAGATGATTATGGTAGAAATGGATTACTAGTAAAGTGGGTGTGAGGTTCTAAGGAGGGGAAAGGGGGAAGCAGCGGATGGGGATGGGTGGGGAGTAATCATGAGGTCACATCATTTGATGGGTGGTTGGGGAGGTGGTGAGGATCCAGTGTGAGAGGCAATGTAAACAAACTTTGTAGATAAACGAGTAGAAGTTAAAACAAAAATGAATTACAAGAAATAAAAAATAAAAAGCCTTTTTTAAAAACCAAAAGGTGTATGAATAAATTGAAAGAAACATACTATGAGCAATGAAAAAAATTTAATATGCCATATAGCTCACTGTACTCTGAAAAATACTAATTTTTTACTACTCTAAATACTGAAATTTATACATATATTAATTCACTCCTTGAAAAAAATCTCTCTGAAACTGTCAGTAGTTCTGATATAACTGATCACCCCAAGGAGAGAACCACAACAGATGCCAAGTATAATAACGGTTCTCAGATTAAAGCCATTGAATGCAAAGAGTTGTTAGATAGTATATCTGAATGCCAAGTATTCTTAGTCAAAGAAATTCACTCAGCTATCACATGCCATATTTGGAATGCTGAAAATGCTTTGTCTCCAAAATACCACTGAAGAAAGCGACTTAAGAGGAAAAAAAAAAATTTATTATCCTATTCATTATTACCCAAAGTTATCATCAAAGTTCCTCATCACTTAAAATGTTTTTATTGGTTATAATTGCTCTACTTAAAGAAAAAGAATCAAATGCGGTTAGTGTTGTCAGATTCCATCAAAGTGACTCTGTGAACAACAGATCTGAACCCTGTCCTATCTTGTGCCATCGTCACAATCTGACACACTCAAGCACATTGCTGCAGTCACTGTGTCAATCCACTTGAGAGTCTTCCTCTTCTTTACCATCCTTCCACCATACCAAGCATGACCTCCTTCTCTAAGGCAACAGATCCAAAGTATGTGAGATGAAGTCTTTCATTCTTGCCTCCACAGAACACTCATTCTAGCTGCACCTTCTCCAAGACTTACTTGTTTTTTCCTTTGGAATTCATAGTATATTCAGCACTCTTTCTCATCACCACGGTTAAAGGCATAAATTTTTCTTATGTAATCCTTATTCACTGTCCAGTTCTCAGCACTACAGTCAGTAACTGAATAGACCATGGTCTGAATCAGAAGTACCTTAGTCCTCACACTAACATCACTGCTCTCAGTACTCTGGAGAGGTTTCTACAGACATCTCCTATCTCCTGACTGCTAGCATCAAGTGTATTAATTATGGAGCCAAGTAAGATGAAGTTGTTGATCATTACTATCTTTTCTTGATCTATTATGTTGTCTACTTATCCAGTGGTAAGAATGTTTGTTTTCTTGATATTGAAATGCAATCCATACTGAAGGATGTTCAGTGTTGGTTAACAGTCTGATACTTTACACACTAAGCCATCAGGGCTCCATTCGACCACATTAAACATGTTTTGATCAAGAAAAATCAGGCTTCATGTTGCTAACCAAAAGACTGGTGGTTAAAACCCACCTAAAATCTCCACAGCAGACAGATTTGGTGGCCTGTTATAAAAATTAGAGCCTACGAATCCTATATGGCAGTTTAACTCTGTACTATAGTATCACATGGGGTCATTATGAACTGAACACCAACTTGATAGCACCTAACAACAAATTCAAGATGGAGTTCAAGGGGTAGGGAGAATAACCCTACAGGCTAAAATACGATGATCTACACGATCTTTATCTTTACAAAACAACAGTTCAATTATTTGTTATCATGCAAACTTATTGATGGTAAACAATTTTATCCTCCAAATTCATTCCATTTTTGTGTCATTTCTGTAATATTTCTGGAAGTCAATCATACTCTCCCATTCCCAAGGTCATGGTCACCATTAAAATTCAGATCATCATTTCTCTAGAAAGGAAAGAACCTAACATGATCTCACACAAATTACTTACATTTTCTCAGCCTCGGGCTTTTTAACTATACAAACTGTAATATTCCTTACACTTCACAGGGTTCTTATAAATTTAATTGATTCACATAAAGTGATATAATCAAAATAATTTTATCAACTACAATATTAACAAGTTACAACTAAGCATATTTACTTTTTTAAAAGTACTGCTGATGTGAGGTATCTAGGAGTCATCTATGACTCATAGTGATCCTCTGAACAACAGATCTGAACCCTATGCCATCATCATGATCTCTATCATGTATTTTGTCAAAGCATCTCATAAAGTGGTCTTCCTTTTTTTGGCTGCCCTTTTATGATGCCTGTTTCTAAGGACTACCTCATTAAAAGGACTATCTATTTGGAATAACAAAATTTAAAAAATGATAGCTTTAAAGGTAGAGATGATCTAATTAAATATTCAAGTCTCTGGAAGTTTGTAAAATCAATGAGTTATTCATTGCAAATACATTTTGTAAGAGGCACAAACGCAGGTTATACACATGGACTTCACCTGATGGTATGCATAGGAATGAGATCGACTACATCTGTGGAAGGAACCGCTGGAGAAGCTCAATATCAGCTGTGAAAACTAGGCC
>NW_006399778.1:10700622-10702392 GCF_000299155.1 Elephantulus edwardii | reverse complement strand
GGTGGAGGGACAGCGCAGGAGGGGAAGACCCTCTATGAGATGGATTGATTCGGTGACTGGGGTAATCGGGATGGGTGTGTCAGAGGCAGTGCAGTGGGCGGAGGATAGAGCAGGGTTTAGGGCTGTTGTGCATAGGGTGGCTATGAGTCCCAAACGACTCAACGGCACATAATAACAAACAACAACAACTGGAAGTTTGAATCCACCTGCAGATTCAAGAAAGAAGAAGGTACAGTCCCCTCCATCAGTATCCATCAGTAGTGGTCTAGTAATAGAAAACTGAACTGCAATCCCAAAGACGCACAATTCTAATCCACCACAAAAATGATGGGCAATCTCCTCTTGTACAATTGACTGCTTCAGAAAACTCAACAGAGGGTCAGCTATCAGTCGTTTCTAACTTGGAAGCACACAACAATAACAAATATCTAAGTCTGGATAATCCTAAATTACCAACCTTTGAAATAAACTGGAATTGCAAGTGGGAAGTTGCTGGTCCAACTAGCAAAACTATTTCACAAGCGTTTTTCCTTAAGATAATTCTCATAAGTATTTTAGGTGTAGTCTCCCTTTTATTACACAGAATATTAAAAAGATTATATACTTAAGGGTAAAGATCTAATAAAAACCAATAATTTTTACTGGTTCATTGAAGAGATTAACAATCTCTTTTAAGTCTAACAAAATAAGCACAACCAAAAGGCAAAGAAAGTGATTGTATCATGAAAATATTTCTGACCTCTGCCTTTAAGTAGTGTGGGTATGGAAGCCTAAGAAATACATACTCTATTGCAGGGATCTTCAAAAGACTTTTCAGCAGGCTTACAATCGAAAATAAAGTTTACAGAACAGAGTAAATTTAGATGAGCAAATACCAGCACCATGATCCAAAAAAAAGTAAAGTCATGTAAGACCCACTAAAACAGTTATCTAAATTAATGCATAACATGGTCATTAAATGAGATAATAAAGTTCAAAAAGTTTTCCATCACACAAAGAACAGCCATTCTGTGGTTGAAAAATAAAATACGGTTTATCTTTGGGGAAAAAAAAAATTGGCAAACTAGTACATATGCTAGAGGGCATTCTATGCATTGTTGTTGTTGTTATTGTTAGATACCATGGAGCCACTATGACTCAAAGCAATCCCATGAATAAGAAGTCAGAACCTGGTCCTATCCTGCACCACCCTTTATAATCTCTGTAATGCTTGAGTTTAGAAATTCAGCAAATTCCCAAAATAGCAATGACGACCGTCTCTGGTCTTTCTCAACTGCAGGCATTCTACCTGGATCTAGTCCATGGTCATATACTTCTCTATATTCAACGCACCCTTGTTCTTGTTGTTGTTATGTGCTGTCGAGTCACTTGCGACTCATAGTGACCCTATGTACAATAGCCCTAAACCCTGCTCTGTCCTATGCCAATCGCACTGTATCTGATACACCCATCCTGATTACCCTAGTCACTGACTGAATCAATCCACCTCATAGAGAGCCTTCCCCTCCTGCACTGTCCCTCCACCCTACCAGGCATGATGTCCCTCTCCAAGGACCGGTCCCTCCTTACAACATGCCCAAAATATGTTAGACGGAGCCTCAGAATACTTGCCTCCAAGGAGCTGTCGGGTTTAACCCTTTCCAGGATGAATCCATTCGTTTTCCTAGCAATCCATGGTACATTCAATACTCTTCTCCAGCACCACAGCTCAAAGGCATCAATTCTCCTTCTATCTTCCTTAGCCTCTGATGCATAACAAGTGATAGCAAA
>NW_006399778.1:10612211-10699337 GCF_000299155.1 Elephantulus edwardii | reverse complement strand
GATACAGTGACTCAGTATATTCTTTCCATCTTCTTTTAATACGTCCTGGATCATTTAATATTCTGCCTAATGCATCCTTGATTATAGCAAATCTAGGTTTGAATTTGTTCTTCAGTTCCTTGAGCTTAAGAAATGCTGAGCGAGTTCGGCCCTTTTGATTTTCTGACTCTAACTCCTTGCACAATTTCATTGTAATATTTTACTTTGTCATCCCACACTGCCCTTTGAAATCTTCTATTCAACTCTTTAGTATCTTGAATTCTTCCTTCTGCTTTGGCTTCTCTGTGCTCCAGTGCAGTTTTCACAGTCTCCTCAGACATCCATTTTGGTCTTCGCTTCCTCTTCTGTCTTTTCAATGACCGTTTGCACTCTTCCTGGATGATACCCTTGATTTCCTCCCACAACTTATCTAGTCATCACTCATTAGTGTTCAAGGCCTCAAACCTGTTCCTGAGATGGTTCTGAAATTCAGGTGGGATAGACTCAAAGTCATATACTGGTTCCGTGGATTTGGTTTAATTTTCCTCAGCTTCAGCTTGAACTTGAATATGAGTAGTTGGTGGTCTGTACCACAATCCACTCCTGGCCTACTTTTCACAGCTGATATTGAGCTTCTCCAGCGGTTCTTTCTGCAGATGTAATCTATCTCATTCCTATGTATACCATCAGGTGAAATCCATGTATATAACCGGTGTTTATGACTCTTAAAAAAATGTATTTGCAATGAATAAGTCATTAACTGTGCAAAATTCAATCATTCTCTCTCCAGCTCTGCCCACTTCCCAGGTAACCGAAGATCACAAGGGATCCATTTCTCAGGTTGCATAGAGGGGGGAAAAATGAGATCGTGACAGGCGGAGAATCGGGACAGCCAAGGGAAGTCATCCTTAGGATCCAAAAATCTCTCACTTACCCAACCAGTTTAAATCACTAGAAAAATAAATATTTCTTATTCTTTCCCCTCCCCCATTTATTTTCTATTTGTTAATTGCATTCTGTTTCAGAAGCTATCATCAATGTGGAATAGGTGCACAGTAACAGATGAATCCACCTCTTGGGGCTGAATCAGTTCAAAAGCTGAAGCTAGACTCACATCCCATTAATAAAGATCTTTAATCTATAAACTAGAACCAGGAATCATAACCAACACCTAGGCTGCAAAGAAAATTAAATTCTCTCACCTCAAACCTTAGCATTTAACTTAAAGCAAACCCATTTCGGCCTATGTCAAAGGGAAGTATTATAGTGTTTCAATTAACAATGACTTTAGTAGCGATTTTATTCACATTATCAATGTATAGGATAAATTTGATTTTTGCCTCTGTAATCTTTTCACTCACTTCCTGTGCTACTTTCTGAGTAAGTCACAATTAATATTCCAAAGCATATCTTCCAACACCAAGAAAATAAAAGTTGTCTCCTAAATGAATAGGCAACATCATGCTAGAAATAAAGAAGACTAAAGTTGTCATTTATTTCATTTTACATACATCCACAGCTTGATAGTGGCAGTGAAGTACCTCTCCAAAGTGCTACAGAGTAATAATGTTAGTGAAAAGATTAAAATGCACTTGATCCAAGAAAGTTCTTTTCAACTGCTTGGCAAGCTTCTTAAAGACTAAATTGAAGCCTTAGAACTGCGTTCTTGGTGAAGAGTTCTGAACATTTCATGAACTACCACCAAAAGAACAAACAACTCTGTCTTGTGGGAAAGTGCAAACAGGGTGTACCTTAGAAGAATGGTAAAACTTTGTCTCATATAGTTTGGGCATGCTGTCAGGGGCCGTAAGTCCTTAAATAAGGCACCATGCTCAGACAGGCAGAGGGTCAGTGAAAGAGATGAGTGCCTTCAACAAGATGGATTACAGTGATTGTAACAACAGGCTCAAGCATGGTGGTCATGTGAGGATGGTACAGGATATGACAAGGTTCAGATCTGTTGTTCACAGCGTTGTCATAGTTCACACAGTGACATCTAACAACAAACATATATCATACACCTGGAAAATGCGGACAATAGTTCCCACCTTAGAGAGTTGAGATAGTTTAAAGTAGGTGATTTACTTAAAACATTTAACTCAGTGTCTAATAAATGCTGGTGCACATCTATAGTTTTCAATAAGGGATACATCTTAACATCAAGAAAATAAAGTCCTCACCATTGAGCCAATAGGCAACATCATGACAGATAAGAGAGGAGACAGAAATTGTCAATAATTTCATCTTGCTGGAGCCACCGTCAGGACCCTAGGTAACAGCAGTCAGGAAAGCAAAAGGCATACTGCACTAGGAAAGTGTGCTGTCAGGAATCTTTACAAAATTTCAGTGGAAAGACTCAAGGTGCATCCGATCCAAACGATAATCTTTTCAATATGTGCTATGCATCTGAAAACTGGACAAAGAGTAAGGATGACAGAAGAAGAAATGATATCTTTGAGTTATGGTACTGGAGAAGAGTGCTGAGTAGCTAAAAAAAGACAAGTATATCTTCATAAAGGTGCAGTCAGGGTGCTCTTTGGAGGCAGAGAATAAAGGCAAATAAAAATTCATCTCACATACTTTGGACTTGTTAGGAAGGGCCAGTCCTTGGAAAAGTACGTCAAGCTTGGAAAGGTAGGAGGTCAGTAAGAGGGGAAGACCCTCAACGAGGTGGAATGACACAGTGACTATGGGCTCAAGTGTGTCAGAAATGAGGATGGTACAAGATAGGAGAGAGTTCAGATGCATTGTTCACAGAGTTGCTATGAGTCATAGAAAAATCAATGGCACTTAATAACAACAATACGACATAAGAATAATTCCTTTTTCTAGTATAAAGGTCAAAATTAGAACTACTATTATCATCTAAGTCAATTACAAAATAACCAAACAAACCATTTTCAATGGCATGTTCATATAAATAACTATAAATAAAATTTCATGACGTAGTATATTCTCTTTTAGAATACATGAAAAAGTATTGCTGAATGAAAATTTTAAATGTGACTTGACACTGATACCATTAAAGAGAACTTAAAATCATCACAAATTCTTCCCAGCAGATATTGCATGCTGTCGAGGGTAACACTCATTAGACTGAGCTGAAGAAAATAATACCGTAAATTTTGGCAAAGTATATATTAAAGGATTAGCATTCAATAAAATATCTCTAACAAACACAAACATAACAATGACCCCAGGTGTACAAATGGTTAGAAGTTCTCAAATGCTAGCAAAAAGGTTGGTGGTTTGAACCCACCCAAAAGGAAATTCAGAGAGTAACCCTCCAAAGTCTCCATGAGGCTAAATCAATTTGAAGATAACAACAAAGTACAAGACTATAATATTATGTTCTCTATATGCCTGAGATATTTCCTTTAAAAGCTGATCACCCAGGGGACCTCTGGTGGGCTAGTGGCAAGAAGCTGTACTGCAAACCCTGAGCCGAGCAGATCGAATCCACCAGATGCTCTGCTGGAGGAGGGACAATCTCCTCCTGTACCAGTCAGATTTGATTTGACAGTACGCACAAAATAAATTAATTTTAAAAAAAAGAGCTGATCAACCTCCTAGAAGAAAATAACAACAATATTTAGGTAGTAATAAAAAAATATAAAACATAGCACAGTTCTATTTGATAAAATTTACATATCCAAATGGAAAATATATTGGTGAGGGAAAAACCTCTTGCTTACTTCATTTTAATGCTTTATTTCGTTAGAAGCAAAGTGTAAAGCAAAAACAACACTATTAACATTACTCTAAGGGAAAAACATCAACATAATTGAGTTAAAAGACATTTTTATGAATTATACACAACACTGCCACAATTTTCCACTCTAGATTACCTAATAAAATAAATGAGTGTGAAGTAATTTTAAAGCCACACTAAAAATAAACCAAAAGACACTGGTGGGGAAAAATAAAACACCACAACAATAAATTAGATGGAATATAGTCCTACAGAAAGGAAGTAAGATACACTTCAATTATATTTTTTAAATGATAATAGAATAATTTCAAGAAGATCTTACAGTATGGCATCAGCTGTAATAAAGTACTTTGTTGAACCAAATAAACACAGGAGAAAATTGAGCTTTGAATTTTTCATTTCTAAAAATTTGGATTTTTCTTTTAGGACTGTTTGTTTTAAAATAAGGAGGTAAAATTCTAAAAATTATACACTTGCTGCTGGAAAGTATTAACAATGAGACTGGGGGTGGAAAAAGAGAAAAGGCTAGTGCCTGGCCTAACAAAAGCCCAGCACACAAGCTATGGCTAAATCCTGAGTATGAAAGCACTCTTTGTCTTTCTGATCAATGCAAGGCCTTTGAATGCCCCAGTATATAGTAAAAAGGAAAGCAGGAGAAGAGGGAGGAGGAGCAGTTTTGACTCTTTAGGGGATATCTCCTCAGCTGCCTGCTACAATAAGGATGAAGACTGCATGGACAGAGAAAAGCTTTCCAAGTAGGCAGCTACCCAGTCTTTGTCTATTTACACAGACCAGCAAAAAAGAACTCATGGGCCCTGCCTACACTAGATCTCACCTTATTATTAAACTAAATTCCAAGAACAGAATTTCTATTTTACATTGGCCTTTTTGATTCAGTTCATTCAGAAAACTACAGAGGCTTAGAATTTGAACTCCATTAATGTTAATCCCATCTTTTTTTGCCTGAGGAGATACTACGAAAAAAGTATAAATGAAGACAGACATTTCATATTTGTATTCAAGTATTTTTCAAAAGAAAAGTAACCAGAGAAAACTGCTTTTTTAATGAAGGCATCAATCAGTTCAATGTTCTATTAAGCACTTCAAATATGGACAAAGACTACCAGTTCGAACCTAAGAGGCCTTACATTTCCTTTCGCCAGATAAGCTTTGAAAATCGTAAAGCCTCAAGGCATGAATCCAACCTATTAATGTAACCAAGTGAGGTTAAATTAATTATTAAAGATATTTAGTCTTTCAAGAAGGAAATAGTTTTCACTTTGAAGATTTTTTTAATTCATATGTTTTCAGTAATGGAAGGTTATTCGGAATATTTTTTTAAATAATATGGATATTGATGCAATTAGTAGGACACATAAATTGGGTCCTTGAACACAATATAATGAATAGATCCTTGAAACTTTTATGAATAGGTGCATATAGGTGTCTAAAGATTATCATTCAGGTGTCTTCTCTAACCAATGACTAAATGTATATTTTGTGCTGAAATAATTATTGTATTAGACAGGATTATAATGAGATACAAGCCCCACCCTACTAGAGACTATATAAGCTCACAGGACCTCAGCACCAGGCATCTTTTTTCTTTTAGAGAAGCTCACTATCCTAGGACATAGCTTTTAGATGTTCACCAGTCTATACGTTACCGGCCTGCATCATCCAGAGTTGCCATCACCAACAGTCTACAGGATCCTGGCCAACTGCTCAACAAGTTTCTGCAGAACCAGTCTACTACCTACAGTCATGTGAGTCATTCCTCTAAGGAGTCTGAGTCTCTGGGAGACCTTCTAGCAAAACACCGAAACCAAAAGACATAATGGAGCTAGGAAACTGAGCAAAGGAGAAGCTACTTATGCCAGGAATCATGAATTTATACTGAAGGTCAAGCATTTGGGACTAGGCTGACCCTCTGAGACTTCTTATAAATATTATGCTATTAATCTTAGCAGGACAAATTATTGAAGGCAGTGTAGAACACTGATAAAGGAAGATACAATAATCAATCAAAGTATCATTGAAGCAGCACTACCTTCTTAAGAGTAGTAACAGCCTTAATGGGATGAATGAAATAAAGCTTTAATCTAGTGAAAGACTTGTTAATCATCAACTAGAACATGTATGAAGTATAAACCTAGAAAAACCTGAAAACTGTAAAAAATGAAAAAGAGCACATCAATACCCATATCCTGGGCATTACTGACCTGAAATGGCCTGGTATTGGCCCTCTGAATTTTATGATTCACAATGCCACAATGGCAAATTGAAAACAAATAATATCATAATCATCCTCAAAAAGAACATTTTTTCAAGATCTATACTGAAAAACGTACCTAATTACACAACCACAGACACATAAATTAAACTTCAATAGTTAGAAGGGACAAACAGCAAACTCCACAATAATAGTAAGATATTTCAATACACCACTTTTAATGAAGGACTAATTTATTTAAAGAATCATTAGAAAGAAACTCAACAAAGATGTAGGAGAGCTAAGCAATACAATAAACCAACTGGATCTCACAAAACATATATATAACATACCATTAATATCACAAGCAAGCAAAATGTTACTAAAGATCGTAACAAAAACAGCTAGAAAAGTGCACTGAAAACAGAGCACTGTAGAGAACGTGTGTAAGGAAGGTTTAGAAGAGGTCACCAGGGATATCACTGCTGAGGTCAGATGACTCCTTGCTGAAAGCAGAGAATACCAGAAGAAAGTCCATCTGTGCTTTATTGATTATGCATAGGCATTTAACTATGTGGATCATAACAAATTATGGCTAACAGTGGGAATGGTAACTCAGAACACTTGATAGTACTCATACGAAACATCTACATACACTAAGAGACTATTGTGCAAACAGAGCAAAGGAATATTGCATGGTTTAAGATTAGGAAAAGTGTGTATTAGAGTTGTATCCTTTCTCCATACCTGTTTAATCTGAATGCTGAGCAAATCTTTCAAGAAGCTGAACTCTTAAGAATAATGTGGCATCAGGATAAGAGGAAGCACATCAAAAATCTATGAATGGGACAACAGTGCAACATTTCAGGATATGTCTTATGATTAAGAGAAAGAACGAGGATACTTTTTCAAGTTCATAAACTTGTTAGAAAATGAGTTTACAAATTTAAACTTTCTACTTTAAGAAGAAGGTAGCTCTGGTAGCCTAATGGTATGAACTTGTGTTGTAATCCCAAAGGCAAGCTAGTTCAAATCCACCAGCTATTCCATGGGAAAAGGATGGCTAATCTCCCGTGCAATATATTGCCTCTGGAAACATGCTGGAGACAGTTCTAACTGGACGGCACACAACAACAACAAATTTAATAAGACGGCTTAGTGGTAAGAAACTGCGATGTCAACTCAAACACACGTGGCTCTAATCCACCTCCTCCCATGCAATTTACTGGCTTTGAAAACCCACCAGAGTTAGATATAATTCCATTATAAACAACAACAATTTTAATGAGGTAGCTCTATTAAGAGCTGCTCTGATATCTCAAAGGTGGCACTCTGGCAGTTGGAGTCTACCAGCCATTCAGGTAAGAACCTGTGTTGCAATCTCAATGGCAAGCAGTTCAAATCCACCAGCTATTTCATGGGAAAAGGATGGCTAATCTCTTCCCGTGCAATTTACAGCCTCTGAAAACCCATTAGCTATAAGTCAGTTCTGACTAGATGGTAGTAAGCTGAGTGAGCTTATTATTTATGAACATATTATTTATGCTCTGCTGGAGAAGTGTGTGTGTGTGTGTGTGTGTACATATTATATAAATAAGTGAGCTTATTATTTATGAACATATTATTTATGCTCTGCTAGAGGAGGAGGGACAACCTCCTCCTCCTGTACCAGTCAGATCTGATTTGACGGTACACACACACAAAAAAATTAATTAATAAACTTTTAAAAAAATCTTAGTAAGATTTTTACACATGTAGTGCTTCCTAATGGGTAAGGAATTCCAATGCCAATCAATAGGCAAGTGATTCAAAGTCACCAGTTGCTCTGGAGAAGAATAATGGACAATCTTCTGTCACATAATTTATAGCCTCTGAAAATCTACTGTAGGGTCAGTCATCCATCATGTATCAGTTCAGACTCAAGGACAAAGAGACAGAGATAGAGAAAGACAGGGTGTATACCAGCATTTCCAGCAGGTTAGCAAACAGATTCAGAACAAAGTTTCTACCAGGTCAAAATAATAGATTTTTCACCCTCCCCTTTTGAGTGAATTCAGACTCAGTTACAATCAATTGCTATTGTCCAGGCAAATACAGAATATTGAACACTGTCGTGTAAGAAAGTTAACACAATTTAAATGTGCGAAAAACTTCTTTCCAGTGCATTTAACACATCAGCTGGTGGCTCAGTCTGCCAGTTTGCTTAACACATGTGAATGATGTGTAATAGCACGTATACTAGTAGCAATGATGAGTTTAAAACAGTTACTGTTTCAGGAAAAACCTGAATTATGAGGATTTTAGAGGTTAGAGACTTAAGAGCCAAAATCATGTATTATGACTAAACTGCACAACTGAAAATGTTAATGTAGATATAAGTGATTTAATCCTCCTGAATTGAAACAAACCCCACCAAAAACGGCTCTTCCGTTTAATGCCTACATAGGCTTTCTGTTTGACTTCATCTTCCTCTCTATTCTTAATGATAGATAATAAAAATATTTAGAAGTTATAAATTATTTATCTGCTCATAGAATCTGCAATAGCTTTTAATGGACAATCTCCTCTCATCTGATATACAGCTTCAGAAAACCTGCCAGAGGGTGAGTTATAAGTCAGTTCCAAGCCAAGCCCATGGCAATGATTTGGGATGTTTAATCTTAAAAGTGTAGTGATGCTGGTATAAAATAAGAGGTATAAAACACAGAGGTTTGAGGAAAGCATAAGAAAAAAGTGGATAGATAATGCACATTACATTGGAACAGATGAGAGGAAGAACTGTCTGAAAGAGATGTATTATTAGGCATTATATGTATGGCAACAATGTGGAGGGAAATATGCAACAATAAATGTTTAAAAAAAAATAA
Source organism: Elephantulus edwardii (assembly GCF_000299155.1). Classification (NCBI taxonomy): domain Eukaryota; kingdom Metazoa; phylum Chordata; class Mammalia; order Macroscelidea; family Macroscelididae; genus Elephantulus; species Elephantulus edwardii. Next base: position 10,690,567 of record NW_006399778.1, on the reverse strand, counting down.
GGGAAATGGCTCTGGTACATGGACCTTAGAGAGTTGCAATGCTAACCCAAAAAGCAGCATCTGTCTGGCAGTTTATGTTCAACAATGGCTTCAAGGGAGAAAGATGTACCATCTCCTCCCATGCTATTTACAGCCTCTGAAAAACTCACTGCAATATTAGCTGTGAGTCAGAGGCAATGAGTCTGGTCATTTTGTTTATTATCTTCACTATACTGGACACTACAATCAATATAGGCACAATGCACCTTAGAAGCAAAAAAGTTAAGACGTAGGTTTGCTTAATGTATTATCAGGAAAAAGCAATCACTAGAAAAAGTTGGTAAGTACAAGGCTAGCCAAGGCAAAAGGGGTCCTTGCTGAGATGGGCTCACACAATAGCTACAGAATAACATAAAAATATAGCAACAATCATGAAGAAATATTCCATGCTGATGTCAGGAGAAGTGTGGACTCCAGTTTGTGGCCAATGACAACTGAGACCTAGCCACAGATGGTTGGGGATGACTTAACCAGAACCCAACCAGATGAGGAGAAAATGATCCATGCTATGAGCTAGTGTTGACTGCTGCAACATGATGGCTTGCTCTGCAATGGACTGTGTGGAAGTAGATACTCAGTTTTCAAACTAAATAGAAGATTCTTCAGCAAAAGGGGCATAGTTTGACAGGGATGGGCAAATCAGAATGGCTATCTAAAAATCAGAATATTAAGGCATAAGGCATGATGTGCCTTTACGCTTTCATGAATCTAGTTATTATTAGTAAGATGATTTTAAGAGTGGGAACCCCATAATGTACATGAATGAATACAAGGAAAAAGAAATATTGTATAAAACAAAATGTACATGCATGAATCACATTGTAATTAATAACTGTATGCAAACCAATAAAAATGTGTTATAAAATTGTATTAAAAAAACAATAAAAAAGATAAAGTGTTCTGTTCTAATATACATAAGGCTGCTGTGAGTTAAGGTTGATTCAGCAGCAATTAACAACTAAAGGATTAACAAGAGTGGTGCAACAGGCCAACTTTCTTGGCTGTTCAGACCTAAGTTCTGATACTCTACTCCATAAAAATCAGACCTCAGGGAGCTCTGGTGGCCTAGTAGCAGGAAGCTGCACTGCAATCCCAGAGGTACATGGTTCAAATGCACCAGATGCTCTGCTGGAGAAGGAGGGGCAATCTCCTCCAGTACCAGTCGGATCCGATTTGACAGTACACACACACACACACACACACACACACACACACTAAATTAAAAAAAAAAAATCAGACCTCATGCAGTGCAATTCTACTCTGACACACAGGGTGTCATCAAGAGATACAATCAATTCAGCAACAACTAGTTTGAAGTTCTCAAGTGGTGCAAACAGTACAGTATTAATAAAAAGGTTGGCAGTTCAAATACACAGAGGTATCTCAGTAAAAAGCCTGGTGATCTACTTAGAAGAAAAAGCCACTAAGAATCCTGTGAAGCACAGGTCTACACACGAGATCACCATGAGTCAATTTAATGACAACATTTTTTAAATTTTTTTATAAAATGTATATTTTATACAGTCAACACCCTTGGCACCAGCAGTCAGGAAATCAAAAAGCATATCACGATGGGAAAGTCTGCTGGTAGGGACCTCTCTAAAGTACTGAAGAGCAACGGTGTCTCTCTGGAGACTAAGGTGCGCCTGATACAGGCCATTGTATTTGCAATCACCTGTTATGCATCAGAGAGTTGGACAATGACTAGGGAGGACAGAAGGAGAGTGGATGCTTTTGAGCTATGGTGCTGGAGAAGGGTACTAAATGTGCCCTGGACTGCCAGGAAAACAAACAGATTTATCTTGGAGAGGATTAAACCAAGCTACTCCTTGGAGGCAAGGATTCTGGGGCTTCGTCTCACATACTTTGGACATGTTGCCAGGAGGGACGGGTCCTTGGAGAGGGATATCATGCTTGGTAGGGTTGAGGGACAACGCAGGAGGGGAAGACCCTCTATGAGATGGATTGATTCGGTGACTGGGGTGATCGGGATGGATGTGTCAGAGGCGGTGCGGTTGGCGCAGGATAGAGCAGGGTTTAGGGCTGTTGTGCATAGGGTCACTATGAGTCAGAAACGACTCGATGGCACATAACAACAACTAGTTTACTTACAAAATTCGTATACATTGTTTTTCACACCAGATCTTTCACCTTTCCTTTACCTATGCCTCCCTCCACCCATTAAATTATGCTTCAGACCCGAGAGAGCAAGCATATGTGATATTCTCTGTCACAAAATTAATTCCAACAGACACTGACACTATGCAAAAGGGTAGAACTACCCCAAAGTGTTTCCAAAAGTGTGTATCTTATGAAAGCAGACTATGACATCTTTTCTCGTGAATGGCTAGTGGGGTTAAAGTTCAACAGCAGCCAAGTGCTTTAACACAGTGCCGCCAGGGCTCCTAATTAGATTTCTAGAAACCAACCTGATTGCATTATAGAAATTTATGAAAGGTTTTTATTTTGCCTTTACAGAATGGCATAAGCAGAGAAGACGATCCAACTCCTTTCAAGACAGAGAGATTCTTCACTAAGCAATTTAAAAATATTCTCAAGCTGTCTCACTCAAGAGTATTTAAAATCTCAACAGAGTAGCTTTGAAATTTTCTAGAGAGCCTTTAAGAACCCTGGAGAACATTATGCTGAGTGAAATATCTCAGTCACAAAAGAATTAATATTTTATATTATCACGGTCATAAAACAGGACTGACTTGGGAATTGGGGGGCGGGGGACTAAGAAAAGAGAGAATAAATATTGAACACTGCATTAGAACAAATGAAGGAAAGAACTATATAAAAGGAATACTTGATTAGGCATTATTAGTATGCCAACAATCCAGAATAAGAGATGCAGAGCAAAGTGGATAGGGGATGGGGGGAGACAAAATTATTTAACAATGCATGAATGTTTTTTTAAAAAAATGTGAACTAGGGGTGGTAGGGAGGAAAATGTGCAATAATGAGTAACTGAAAATCCAACTTTTCTTTAACCTTTCATTAAAATCAGAATTTTTTAAAAAGAAACTTAAAAACTGAAACAGAGGATCTGTGTTGAGTTTCCTTATAGAAGGAGACTGACCCCATGTTTCTCCTATGGAACCTCTGGTGGGTTTGAACCACTAGACATGTGCAGACTTTGGATTAGCAGAGTAACTCACTAGATACAGTTATCCATCATATCCTACTCACAAAGCATATTCCTAAATAGTTAAGTGCAATTCATCAAGATTAAGATGAACTAAACTGACTGTACCAGACTTTCGTTTTCAGGAAAACAATTCTTAACTATGCAGCTCTTTTTCTCAGTGATCTTCCAAGAGCCTTTAATAAAGGTAAGGAGTCCTTGTGATTTAGAGGTAAGGAGTTGTGCTGCCAACCCAAAGGCAGAAATGTTCAAATCCACCAGCTGTTTCATGGGAGAAAGATGAGCAATCTCCTCCTATGTGACATACTGCCTCTGAAAATTTGCTGTAGGGTCAGGTATGAGTCAGTTCCACTTTGATAATACAGAGCAACAACATTGCCATTAATGAACTCTAGTGGTGTGGTCTGTAGGAGGTTGCTCTACTAACACAAAAGCTGTACCTCTCTAGACTCTTAAGTCCATGGGAGAAAGATGGGCAACCATCTCCCACACAATTTATAGCTTCAAAAACCCAAAGGAAAGTCAACTAAGTCAATTCCAACTCAACAACAATGAGAGATTAGCTTCCATCAATGTAAGAAGGTCATAACCTAAATTCTATTAAAATCAAATCAACATTCAAAGTTCCTATGAAATTAAATGGGCAAGTTCTAGATACAATGTTCAACACCAATAATTTTTTTATGACAATGAGTTAAAGTTCTAAGGCTGTACACATCACATGACTATGGCTAACATTGTTAATGTTATTAGGTGCCATCAAATCCTCTACAACTCAAAGCAACCATCTGAACAACAGATCTAAACTTTGCCCTGTCCTTTATCATCTTCACCATATGATATGCTAAAGACCATTGTTTTAATGACTGTGTCAATCCATCTAGTTACAGGGACTTACTCCCTTTCTCTGACCCTACACCTTTCATGTTGTTTTTTTGCAATAACAGGCCCCTCCTGACATGGCCAAAGTACGTGATGATGTTTCTTGACTCTAAGGAGTGCTCTGGTTACATTTTCTCCAAGGCAGACTAGTTTGTTCTTCTGGCAGTCCATAGGATAATCAGTACTCTCCTCAAACACAGCTCAAAGGCATAGATTTTTTTCTGTCTTCTGTTACCCTTATATACTGTTCAACTTTCAGAAGCATAGGAAGTAACTTAAAAGATTATAGATTGAACCAAGTGCACCTCAACCTGACATCATTGCTCTTTAGCATTTTGGAAAGGTCTTTGACAGCACATTTTCTAAATGTCATACTTCTTTTGATTTCTTGTCTACTGTGGATCCAGATAAAATGAAATCTCTGACAACTTCAATCTTTTCTACATCTATCACAATGTTGGCAGCTGGTCCAGTGGTGAGGATTTTTGTTTTCTTGATATTGATATATAAACCAGAGTGAGGGCTGTAGTATTTGATTTTCTGCAAAAAGTACTTAAAAGTCTTCTTCACTGTCAGTAAGCAAGGTTATGTCATTTGCATAACACTAATTGTTGACGTGTGTTCCTCTAATCCTGATGCTACAGTCTTCCTCCTATAATCTAACTCAACACACAGATGGGTTAGGTATGGATAAAGGATACAATTTACTGACACATACCTTTCCTGATTTTAAATTATGCAATGTTACCTTGTTCTGACAACAGCTTTTCAGTCTAGGTATGGTTTGCTCTTACAGGTACGACACTTACTCATCTTAGATAACTAGAACTCATAACTACCCTATGAACAATAGCCCTGAACTCTGCCCTATCCTGGGCCAATCTTAACACCTATGACACATCTGCTCCAATCTCTCCATTTACTATGTAAGTCCATCTCCTCTAGGGTTTTCCTCTCCTGTGTTGACCCTCTAAGTATATCATTCTCCAAGGACTAGTCCCTCCTGGCAACATGCTCAAAGTATGTGAGATGGAGATAAATCCTTGCCTCCAAGGAGCAAACAGTTTATACCCTCTGTGGGACAGCCTTGTTTGTTCTCTTGGCAGTTCATGATATGTTTAATACTCTTTTCCAGAACCACAACTCAAAGGTATCAATTCTTCTGTAATCCTTCAGTCATTGGCCAGCTCTAAAATGCATAGCAAGAAAAAAGACCATAACCAGGATCAGCACACCTTAGTCTTTACATTGACATCATTGCTCTTTAGCACTCTGGAGAGGTTCTGACAGCAGATTTTCCTAAAAGAATACATCTCCTGATCTCCTGACTGCTGGTGTCAAGAATGTTGATTGTGGTTCCAAGTAAGACGAAACTGTTAACAATCTCAACCTCCATCTATTATGATGCTGCCAATTGGCCTGGTGGTGAAATTTTTTATTTTCTTAATGTTGAGATGCAACCCCTACCAAAGTATGCAATCCCTTACCTTCTGGAGTAATTGCTTCAAGTCCTCCTCAATTTCAGTGAGCAAGGCTGTGTTATCTGCATATGGCAGTTTGTTGAAGAACTTCCTCCAATCCTGTTATCTCATGTTTCTTCATATAGTCCAGCCTCCCAAACGACCTGTTCCACATATAGATTGAAAGGGTATGGAGAAAGGATAGATTCCTGACACATTCCTTTCTTGATTTTGAACCATGCAGTGTTTCCTTGCTCTGTTCGTATGACAGTTTTCTGGTTTAGGTATAAGTTTCACATGAACACAATCAAGCATTCTGGGATTTCTATTCTTCTCAATGTTAGCCACAGTTTCTTGTGATCCACACAGTCAAATGCCTTTGCATAGTCAATAAACCACAAAAAGACATCCTTCTGGTATTAATCTGCCTTCAAGCAGAATCCATTTGACATTGGCAATAACATCCCTAGTGCCTCTTCTTGAGGCACTTGCCCACTTGAATTTCTGGCCATTCTCTATCAATTCAGTCTGCTAGTCAGTTTTTAAATACTCTCCAGAAAGGTTCTGCTTGCATTTGATATTGTTCAGTAATTTCCACACTCTGATGGATCATCTTCTTTGGGAATGGAAATAAATATCAATCTCTTCTAGTCAGCTGATCAAGTAAGATTCTCCAGATTTCTTGGCACAAACCGATGATCACTTCTAGGGCTGCATCTATTTATTGAAATATGTCAGTTGGTAGTCCATCAATTCCCAGGGACTCATTTTTTGCCAATTCCTTAAGAGCAGTTTGAACTTCCTCCTTTATTATCGTTGTTTCTTGATCATATGCTATTTCATGAAATTGTTCTGTGTCAGCCAACTCCTTTTCGTAAAGTGACTCTGTGTACTCCCTCCACTTTTTTGGGGTGCTTCTTGTATCCCTAAATATTCTGCTCACAGTGTTATTATGCCAAGTCCTTTTACATGTACATTAATTCATCTACAATCAACCCAAGAAACTGTACTATTATTATTCCATTTCTGGATGAGAAAACAGAGGCAAAATAAATAATTCACACAAGGCTGAATTCTAACCTAGAAACTGTGACTTCAAAGAAGACACACTTAACCACAATAACATACTACATTAATTCTGACACTTAAGAAACTTGAAAACTGAGAAAACAAAAATAATCCATATAAAAGATAACACAATAGGACAAACTCAGTGATTAAGCTACTGCACTTTTCCTTAGAACTCCGACTTCCCCATCTAATTGATTCTACTTTATTTGCTAACATTCCTTTCCTTCCTTCTTAAGCAACAAATGTCTTCTTCATCATTAAAAAAGCTTAGGCTTTGCACATGGAGAGTCTGATGCTGCCAGATGCTTGTTAGTCACCACGAAGTTCAACCCTTTCATGATCTCGGACCACAGCAAGAACCGCAAATGCCATTTCAATGCTCTCTCGTACCTGCACAGAAAGATTACGGCCTCCCCAGGGGCCAAGGAGCTGTGGCAGATGCACAACATGTGCTCCATGCCCATCCACAAGGGCAACGAGTCCAGGTGGTCCAGGTGTACAGAAAGAGTATGTCACCTACATCGAAAGAGTGCAGCATGAGCAGGCTAGTGGTACAACTAACTGTGCATGTGAGCAAGGTGGTCATCACCAAGCTGAAAGTGGATAAAGACCAGAAAAACAAATTCTTAAATGTAAAGCCAAATCTCAGCAAGTTGGAAAAGCAAAAGGCAAATATAAGAACTGATGTGAGAAAACGCAGGAATGAACACAACCTGTTGAGCAACCATTGATTAACTAGGTTTCTTTCCGAGTATGCGTTCTTGTGAACTTTCCAAAATTTCCCCTTCTTTGTTTAGAAGTGGCTCTATAAATCTGCCTTTGCAATTTTTAGAGTAAAAATTGGAAATGCATGAGAATTAACTTTGTAGTAATCAATAAAAACAAAAGTATCATTACTATTCAAAACCTCAAAAAACAAACCCACTGCCATCAACTCTAATTCACTATGATTTTTTTGTAGGACAGAGTAGAAAGGGAGCAGATTGCCTTCTCTTTCACTCATGGAGCAACTGGGAGGTTCAAACTGTTGATCCTCCCAGTTTTGATTTGATTAGCACCCAACTAGTTCTCTGATCAAAACCTACAAGTTACTTCATTTCACTCAGAATAAAATTTAAAAATTCTTATAAAAAAAAAATTTAAAAAAAAAATAATTCTTATGGAAGCAGATTGCCTCTTTCTCCTGCTACTGGGTTTGAATTACCTTGATGCTAGAAAGGCAAGAGTTTTAATCACTGTGCCACCAGAACTCCTTACTACATTGCTGTTAGGTGCTGTCAAGTCAATTATAACTCATAGAGAGCCTAGGAACAATGGATCTGAACCTCACCCTATCCTGTGTCAACCTCATTATCTCTAACACACTTGAGAGTCCATTACTGCAGTCACTGTGTCAATCCATCTAAAGAGTCTTCCTCTCTTTTACTGATACCTCCACCTTTCTAACCATGCTGTCCTTTCCCAAAGACTGATCCTTCCTAATGACATGCCCAAAATATTTGAGACAAAGCTTCTTCAAACTTTCCTCCACAGAGCACCCTGGCTACTTTTCGTCCAGGACTTAGTTGTTCTTTTGGCAGCCCATAGGATATTCAATTACTCTTTTCCAATATCATTTACTCAAAGGCATAGATTCATGTTCTGTCCTTGTTAGCCACTGTACAACTTTCACAGTAAACTTTATGTAGTATGAAAGTATCTACTAGTTAAAAATATGAGCATCTTTTCGTCACTTTGTGCTAAGAGGATAAACACATGTGTGTCTTTGTACAAGCATATTTATAAATTTATATACAAATCTGCAATGCTATGTACACATAGGCCTTGGACTAATGGAGAAAGAGAATATATTTTTCTACATCAACACACAGCAAATATCTTTGTTGCTAGGGTAAGTAGTTAAATAAGTAAGCTTCTCTGCTTCTCAAGGCTTTTGCAGGAAACCATATTGAATCCAAGATCCCCTGATGTTACATCAAGTAGAAGTCTCCTGCCACACAAGAATCTCCATAAAATACAAGGTAAATGTTGGCTGCCACAGAGTGGAGGGGCAGAAACACCCACAAAGCTCAACCCCTGAGATGCAGGTACACAGGTTTGCTTAAGACAGAGGCTAAAGCAGAATTATTGCCACAACCATAACTCTAACACCAAGTAGCAAGCAACAGCATCAAAGGTAGCAATAGGTAACTTCAGCCCAGGACCACAAAACTTTGAAGTCTCTGTACGGTATTTGTTGTTGTTGTTGTTAACAAGAAAACCACAATCCAGCTCAAGTCATGGCTAGTTTGACTCAATACATCACATTAACAACCAAACAGAATAAGAGATATGCCGCTTGCTAAGCATAAATACTATCTACCTTCTGTTCTCCTATACTGTTCTTCTATAACAGTATCCAACCTCAACAATGAAAGAAACAACCCACTATCAAAAGACATATCAGAAAAGGTATACCTGGACAGCATAAATGGTTGGCTACTAACAAAAACAAGGGTAGCTAAAGTTCACCCAGAGGCATCTTAAAAGAAACGCCTGGTGATCCACTTTAGAAAAATCAGTCACTGAAAACCACATTGGGTTAAAAGATGAACAATTAACACCAAAGGAATTCACTCTTTCTTGAGGTGGACAGGGAGAGCAAACTACTGAGCACAGTTCTACCACGTGTTAGTCACCTCAACAACTAGCAACAAGTAATTAAAAGTCTTTCAACAGATTCATTAGTAGACAGGTCCTAGACAATGAAAGAACCTAGGAATTTGAAAGTTGCATGAAGATACATTTATTAAAACCATACTTGCTGAAACACAAAACAATCAAAACACACCAAAAAAGAAACATCCAAGAATTATGGAACATGAATTCTGCCTTAAGTAGCTGATCCATGAAAAAAATAATAAAGAGATGAAAAAAAATCACACAAAGTAAAGAAATAATAACCTGATGATTATAAAAATGGCAAATTCATGGACAAAGTTTATGCATGTTCTTGTTGTTACATGCTGTCGAATTGCTTGCAACTCATAGCAACCCTATGTACCAACAGCTATGAACCTGCTCTATCAACAGTTCTTAGTCTTATGGATTGGATTGCCGTTGTTGTTGTGTACTGTCAAGTCAGAATCTGCCACAGCTGACCCTCTGGCGGGTTTCCAGAGGCAGTTAATTGCTCAGGAGGAGATTGCCCATCCTCCTCCCATGGAGTAGCTCATGGCCTCAAATCACACGCCTTCAAGATTGCAGCACAGCTTCTTGACACTAGGCCACCAGGACACCTTAATTACTTAAAAAAAAAAAAATTTTAAAATGTGTTGTCAAATTAAACTCAGAGACTGTGTTTATAATCCCATTTGAGAATGGATTGATTTTATTTCTTTCAAGAGACAGTATGAATATAGGATGTATCTTCTTCAATCAATCTCTTCTGACACACAAAGAAGATTCAACAACCCAGCAAGAAAAAAAGAGCTGGGGAAGAGAGATGTCAAATGACATGATGATCATCCAAGAGCAACAGTTAAAAAAGACAAAGATCTTCCAACAGAGCTGACTGACAGAAAGGCTTCCATTAGAGATTGAATTCAGACATCAAACCTCCTAAACAATGAGAAAATAAATGTTTGTTAAAGCCATTCATTTATATTTGTTATAGCAGCACTTGTTGTTATGTGCCATCAAGTTGATCATCATAGCGACCCCTGCACACTGCCTGCCCTGCCCTGAGCCAACATCACCATCTCTGACACACTTGCTCCCACTGCCACAATAGCTGTATCAATTCATCTTATCTGGGGCCTTCCTGTCCTGCCCTGACCCTCTACCCTTCCAATTAAGATAATGCTTCTCCGATGAGTGGTCTTTCCTGGCAACATGACCTAAATATGTGAGAGACAGATTCAAAATCTTTGCCTCCAAAGAACAACCTGGTTTCACCCTCTTCAGGATAGACCTGTTTGTTCTCTTGTATGTTCAATACTCTTCTCCAGCACAACTCAAAGGCATTGATACTACTTCTTTCATCCTTAGGCACTACCCCACTCTCAAATACATAACAAGCAACTGAGATGACTATGGTCTGGAATAGGAGATAATTACAACAGCAGAGTCCCTATTCTACATATAGAAGAGATATGAGGGCATCACCCTAGCACACTCCATGACATTTAGTGTCATGGTCTTTTCTTTGCCCCAGTTCTGCTAACTTTTATACTCTCTAAAAGCAGACAGGAAAGCAGAGTTTTCTTTCAATATACCACAGAACTTCACTGTTCTGTATTTTAAATGTTCAGCATTTAGTTCTATGGATGTTAAATATTTCACTAATAATTTCTAAAATAATAAAAGGTTGAAATTACTATTTTGGATGTGTTGGATAAAATGTATTATGGAAATTAATTTTACCTGTTCCTTTCACCTTTTAATGTGGCTACAGAAAATTTACAGAAATATAATGTGGCACATCACATTTCTATTTCAAGATCTATGGAAACACTGTATGTACCTTAATTGTCGTCAATAAGTTTAAATCCTAGATTGAAAGATTTAAATATAAAAAAAATTATACCTGTAAACAAATATAAATTCAATCTTTTTAAAAAAATCTAACATGAGGGGTTACATTTTTAAAATTCTAATTATCTGGAGAACATGTTTGTTGTTTGACAGTGAAACTCATTAGCCTAACAAATTAGAATCTCAAAACTCCGTATTTCTAAGTTAATGAATATACAGTAAAACTTTTTCTACCACAACTTCATTGTTACACTACAAATCACCCAATATACCACTGTTCTTCAAAGTCAAACCACAGTAAAAAAACACTTCAGCTGTTTTTCTAAGAAGAATGCAGGAGAGGGCAGGGTTTCATTCTGTTTTACATAAGCGTCACTAAGAGTTAGAAGCGAAGGCAGTAGCACCATATAATAGCAACAAAACTTCAAACCATTCCAAAAATCATTTCAAAGGATGTCTTTATTGGTGAATGTAATTCATTTAAATAATCTATAATGTGCCTATTTATAAGGCTCTGTCCCCTTGAATATTAACTACATAGAAACAATGAAAACTCATTCATTAGCTACAGAAATCATACTCAGCTTAGTGTGAACAGTAATGAGTTATCTTAAAGAGAATCAAGATCAGAGTAAGAATAATTGTTATACAAGTTCACTCCAAATAAAAATTCCAAAGTCTTCCTTCCCCAATACAAGGGATTTTTACATAATTGGGAAGATTCTGGGAAAATCAAATCAAAGGGACCATGAATTACTGAATGTTATGATACTCAGAAACCCTTAAATATGACTAGGCATTTTTCTCTCCAGAAAACTGAAAGGCCTTCTGGAGATATAGTGCATAAATAGCCTGTCAGGTCTGCAGTCTGGGCCCAAAATCTTCTGCATGGGAGAAAGATGAACAATCTCCTCATAAATGTCTACAGCCTTCAAAACCAAATGGAGGGCCACTTAAGTTGGTTCAATGGCAGTGGGTAGAAAAGCCTATTTTTTTAAAAACAAAAACAAAAACAAAAAAAAGATTAAGCCTAAGGAAGCCATGAGAACTATTTCCTACCTGCTCCAAAATAATATATAAAAGTTTCAAAGAGGAAAAAAAAAATGTCCTAAAGCTTTGGAAATTTGGTCCAAAGGATCTCTGCAATACATACTGCTAAGAGTCATAGAGCTAAGGCAATCTCCTTTGCTAGTGCTTTGTAACACACACAAAAAAAAGGCACCTGAGGCCAGATATGGCCTTAAAAACTAACCTGAACTGCACTCACTATAAAATTAAGCACTATGGTTCAATCACCTTGGAAAAAGAGTCCATCGATTTTAAAAAAAAATTTTTTTAGAAAACAGGATTTTATGACCTAATAATTTTGCTCTTGAGTATACACAAAAATGAAGTGAAAGCAAGGACTCAGATACTGTTTATAATGTTCATGACAGAATTGTATATATAATTGACAAAAGGTGGAAACAATCTTTTGTGTGTCCACCAACAGATGATTGGGTAAATGAAATGGCAAATATCCACACAACGGAATATTCACTCACTCACCGCCATCAAGTCAGAACCAACTCACTAGTGCTCACCCTGTGGGGGTTTCCAAGGCTATAAACTGCAGAAAAGTAGATTCTTATTCTTCTTCCTTGAATTTGAACGGCCACAGAGGTATCTTTGGGTTAATACAGCTACCTACACACTCTACAGCCAGAGCTCCTCTTGGAAAATTATCCAACCATAAATGGGAATGAAGATCTGATTTTTGCTAATAAAACATTAAGACATTACACAAATTGAAATAAGTCAGGTACTGTTCATAGTCTGACAATAAAAATACTTATAATGACGTAACAGGAATAGGCAAGTGGACAAATTAAAAGTAGAATATAAGTTAGTAGGGATGAGGGGAATGTAAAACAGTTATTGATCAGGGGGTACAAAGTTTCTGTCTGAGGTGATAAAAAAGATCTGGAAATACAGTGACAGTCACGCGACACTGCAAATGTACTTATTATCATCATGTATGCATTCTAATATTATTAAAATAGTAAATTTTGTTATATGCATTTTACTACATTTTAAGAAACTATGATAATAAAGGAGGAAGAAAGAAAAAACAAGAGTAACCACTTAGCCCAACTGTATGCTTGGTTCTGCAGTACATATTGTCACAAGAGAAATAAAGGTACTATTATCCTAAACAAATAAAGACCTATCAACTACACAAGCTTCAGAGTTAAAGCAGAAAAATGCCAGAGTTGATCCCAATCACTTGTAAATAATAATATCCAAGTGGTGACAGAATAAAAGCAATGTCTTAAGGTGACTACATGTATATTTTGATACCAGACTCCCAAAGCGAACCACTCTCAGCCTGAATTAGTTAGGTTTCCTTATCTAGGTACTGGCAGAACCCTTTGCTTTTCTATAATACAGTAATTACCACATTGGATTGCAATTATTTCTCTATCTTTCTCATTATAAAGACAACTCCTACTCTCTCCGGCAACTATCAAACACAATGTTACTGTGCAGCATTGAATCCTCCCTCAAAAATATTTGCTGGTTGAAAGGATAATATGAAAACAGTACTGTCCAATATGAAGGTAACTGCTTCATTTGCATGTAAAAGTTGGGCAATGAATAAGGAATAGGAAAAGTAACTGCTGCCTTTGAACAGCAGTATTGGTGAAGAACACTGAATGTAGCACAGATGCCAAAAGAACAGACTGTCTTGGAAAAAATGCAGCTAAAATATTTCTCAGAAAAAGAATGAGGAGACTGTGTCTTACATAGATTGGGCATGTTATCAGAAGGGGCCAGTCCGTCAAGAACATCGTAACTGGAAAAGTTGAGTGAGTAAAAAAGAGGAAGACCTTCAACAACACGGGACTGACACCGTGACTACAACAACGGATTTTAATCACGATAGGTATTGTGAAGATGGTATAGGATTAAAAAAGGTTTCATTCTGCTGTACAGAGTCACCATGTTATTATTGTTGTGCAGAGTCGAGTCAGAAATGACCCAAAGCTGACCATCCAGAAGGTTTTCAGAGGCAGTAAATCACACAAGAGAATGCCCGTCCTTCTCCCATGGAGCAGCTGGATTTGAACCACATGCTTTGAGATTGCAGATTAACTTCTTACCATTAGACCACAGAGCTCCCTTGCTTTGGCTCACTATGAGGAGGAGCCAAATCAGTGGCACCCAGCAACACCCAAATGTGGCTTGCAGGCTTTGTTTTATTCCATCTCACTTGCCTTTGTTAGCATTATTTTCTCTTACTTTATTCTTTTTGTCCCCTTTTTCCTCTTTCACCTTTTTATTCCAATTCTCCTTAGTTTTGTAACCCTGTCAGCACTGGTTTTTCTATTTTTTCCTCAGTGTTCAATCTTGGTTAAACAAAATAAACAAATTTAGAGTTTTCTCTTGTTTTGTTTCCCTTTTTTAATTTCAATTTGATAACAGAAAGGAATAGTGTCCAGTTTAACATAAATCTCTTACAGGTACACCCATCAGGCAAGACTAAAGACTGGCTCCTATTCTACCTGATCAACAAAAGACCACAACCAGCAATCACATGCATGCCCTCAATTGCTGTATACAAACAGTAAACAGAAAACTATACACACCACCATCTTCTATCACACTCATCAAAAGACAGAAGTATCAAGAATTGCTAAACAAAAAAGCAAAACAGCACATTCAGCTCAGTCAAATATATCAAATAAAAGAATAAAAAGACCACCACCACAATGCCTCACAAACAACAGGTTACTTTACACCAGACAAAGAGTGACCACTCTATCTTTCAGGGGAAGATATGTTATTGGAACTTCCTGATAAGAAATTCAAGATAAAGACAGTGTCTTCAAAGGACAGAGAAAAAGTTGGAAGAAACCACAGACAAAATGAAAGAAAACATGGACAAAATTCTAGGAGAAAGTTGTGTGTGTATGTAAAAGATCAAGTAGATAAGTGAAAAATTAGAAGTGATATGTAACCAGTAAAATGGAATTCTTAACATTAAGAATACAGTTCAGAAAGAGACAACACATTGGAAAAACAATACAGGAGAACTGAAGACAAGCAATGCAAATTTAAGTGAGATGGAAGAAAATTCTTCAATATTTATATTTTACTAAGACCAACAATAAAAAAGAAGAAAATGAAGAAAGTATAAACATCATGTGGGACAACATCAAGACACACTGAAGATTTGCTGATGATTTGGGGAAAGAACTTCCCAATTAATATGAAAAAGGAGAAAACAGGTATTAAAGAAACTGCATGAATCCCAAAGAGGATAGACTCCAAAGTAAAAACATCAAAACATAATAAAATCTTCCAAAATTAAAAAGAGAAATAAAGAATACTGAGAGTGTTGTTGTTATGTGCCGTCAAGTCGCTTGCGACTCATAGCGACCCTGTGTAAAACAGCCCTAAACTCTGCTCTGTCCTGTGACAATTGCACTGTCTCTGACACACCCATCCCAATTACCCCAATCACTGAATCAATCCACCTCATAGGGGGCCTTCCCCTTCTGCGCTGTCCCTCCACCCTACCAAGCATGATGTCCCTCTCCAAGGACCTGTCCCTCTTTGCAACATGTCCAAAGTGTGTTAGACAGAGCCTCAGAATCCTTGCCTCTAAGGAGCAGCCCGGTTTGACTCTTTCCGGGATGAATCTGTTTGTTTTCTTAGCAGTCCATGGTACCCTCAATACTCTTCTCCAGCACCACAGCTCAAAGGCATCAATTCTCATTCTATCCTAGAAATTAAGAGTTACTTACAAAGGAGAACCAATAAGGCTAACCTCCAGTTTCTCAAGAGAAACCATGCAGGCAAGAAGGCAACAAAATGGCATGTATTATTATGTTGATGCCATTATTATTATGTTGATGTGTACTGTCAAGTCAGAACCTACCCATAGCTGATCCTCTAGAAGGTTTGGAGAAGCAGTTAATCATCACATGGGAGGAGACTGCCCATCCTTCTGGGGTGGGGTGCAGCTGGTAGATTAGAACTTTGGGACTGCAGGGCCGCTTCCTGCCACTATGCCATCAGAGTGCCTTAACAATTGTATACCAAGTAAAATTTCTCCCTCAAATATGATTAGGAGATTTCTGATTAACTAAACGAGAATTTGTGGAAACTACACCAACTTTATAAGAAATACTAAAGAATTCTTTGGACTGAAAGCCAACAATCACAGATCCAAAGAGAGAAACACACAAAATATCATAAACATTTTCTTGTTATGTACCATCAACTTGGAACTGACCCACAGCTGACCCTTCTGTGGGTTTTCATAGGCAGTCAATCACATAGCAGACTGCCCATCTTTCTCTGGAACAGCAGCTGATAGACGTGAACCACATACCTTTGCAATGGCAGCACAATTCCTTACTACTAAGCCAACTAAGCTCCCTATCATAAACATATTACACTAAAATATGGGACCAAAAAGTCTACAAATGAGGACAATTACAAAGCAAAAAAGTAGAAATAAGAAGTATTACTATGGAATTCTAAATTAAGACGTCAAGACAATATCAAGATTTCAGATTTGAGAATTAAATAGTAACTAACTTATAAGATAATCTAAGAAAATAAACCTCATCAAAATAAAAAAGAGGGAAACTAAAAACTTATCAAATACAAAAACATTTATGAAAGAAATTACAAGAAAGACCATAAATAAACACATCATAGAAAAGCCAGTGAAAGAAATCAACACCACTAAAAAAAGAATGCAGAAAATATAGCAATAAAACCATACCTTATTTACACGTAGGGTGCTTTGGAGCTGCACTACCAACCTGAAGCCATGTGGATGAATCCACCAGCGGCTGCTCCATGGAGAAAGATGGACAATCTCCTACTGTGATATTTACCGCTTCTGAAAACCCACAGGAAAGTGAGCTATGTGTCAGTTCTGATTTTATGGTACATAACAACAATAACAACTGATAATTACACTGAATGTAAATGCACCAATCAAAAGAAAAATAAGAGGAGAATTATGATCCATTAAAATGCTACCTGCAAGAGATATATGTTAGATACAGGACAAAGACAGACCAAAAATCAAAAGGAGAGGGGAAAAAAAATCTGGTGATTGAGATAAGCATGTTGGAGATAGTGAAGATGGTGCAAGACAGGGAAAGATTCAGATTCTGTGTTCATAAGGCATATGTTCACTGAGTCACAGTTCACTCAATGATACCTAACAACAACAAAATTTCATGACTGAAAAAAATCTCCTTCTTAAAAAAAAAAGGTAGGGGAAATAATCTATGAAGCAAATTATACGCAAAAAAAAAGCAGGAATGGCAATATTAACTTTGGATAAAAGAGATTTCAAGATAAAATCAGCATAACAGACAAGAAAGGTCATTATATAATGAACAAAGGCTCAACTATAAAGACATAACTATAATCAATATCTATGCTAAATGCGTAACTGGTTACCCATGGCGGACAGTGTTTTGATGGAGCTCCCCAATTAAAACAAGCTTGGAAGCGGGAGTGGCATCCACTTCCATAACAGTTTGCCTCCAGAAACCCTATGAACCTGGAGAATGAAAGTCACACAAGTGTTGAGGACTTTCATTCACAGGGTTGCGATGAGTCGCCTATGACTCAACGGCACTTAACAACAACAACATGCTAAACAGCAGGTTAACAAATCTGTCTTGGCAGGAGTAGAATCAGGGTGTTCCAAAGAGGCAAATATGGTGCTTTGTCTCACATACCTTGGACATCATTTTCAGGAGGTTTCAGACTTTAAAAAGGTATAACATGCTTGGAAAAGGAGAGAGTCAGTAAAAAAGGAAGATTCTTAAGAAGATGGATTGATATAGTAAGCAAAACAATGAGCAGAGATCAAGAGGGTGGCACAAAATAAGGCAAAGAATCCATTTGTTGTTCACAGGATCATTAGGAGTCATATTCAACTCACCAGTACAAACAACAACAGTATCTACATATCCAATGACAGGGCCATCAGATACATAAATCAAACTTTAACTGATTTGCAAAGAGAAACAATCAGCTCTATAATAAGAGTAGGAGACTTCAATATACCACAATCAGTGGTGGTAAAAAAATGACCTGAAAGCAGCTCAAAAAATATACAGAGCCACTAAACAATATAATTAACCTACTGAACTTGTAAACATATAAACAACACTCCATCCAACAAGCATCTTGGAGAAAAGTGCCACCATGGAGCTTCTTGAAGGCCAGGATATTCCTTAAAAAGTGATCATGCTGGAAAGGTGGAGGGTGCGCAAAAGGAAGGAAGACCTTTAACAAAATGGACTGACAGTAACTGCAGAAATGGGATCAAGTGTGTGAGAGATAAAGAAGAGGGCACAGTACAGAACAGGGTTCAAATCTGTTGTTCTTACGGTCACTATGAGTCCTACTTAACTTGACAGTACTTAACAGTTAACAACATCCAACCAGAACACATCCAATTTTCTCCAGCACACCTGGCAATGTTGGATCACAAAAGACACTTCACTAATCTCAAAAACACTTCCCAGATCACAATATTATAAAACTAGAAATCATCAACAAGGAGACCAGGGGAAGTGGAACCAAGTATATGGAAACTAAACAATACCCTGCTTATTAAGTTCAAAAAAAAAATTCTTGAAGAAAAAAATTTCTCTGAAAGCAAATGAGGGTGAAAATACAACATAACAAAATTATTAGGATACAGCTAAAATGGTACTCAGAAGTCAATTTATAGCAATAAACACATGCATCCCTGCCCATCTAACTTAATACAGGAAAAGAAAATTCGAACAAAAAATCCAAACTCATTGCTGGTCTAGTCAGATCCAACTTGGCAGTGGATTTTCAGGAAACTGTAATACACACAGGAGAAGACAGCCCATTTTTCTTCCCCCAGAGTTGCTGGCGAATTCAAGGCGTTACCTTTGGGTTTACAGCGCAACTCCCTCTAAACTGAGTCATCAGAGCTCCGTACAGAGAAGAGATGTTGAGGACATCAATCATGAAAAGAAGTCAAAGCAGGGTACAGAAAAAGCCAGGAGTTTTGTATTATTCAAAGAATTATGGAATCTTATTCAAAAATATCAGATGTATGCATTTAAAAGTGACTGATAATGAAAGATGAAGGATAGTGAAAGAACAAGAAACTAGATGCTAGGGGTTTTTTTTCTTGTATAAAAATCACCGCTGTCAAGATAGAAGCAATTTACACTTGATCCTACAGTAGTTTTCATAGGCTGTAAATCACTCTCCACCTGCCAGGGAGGCACTACTTTTGCGTTAGCAGCTCGCTCCCTACCTATGAGGCCATCAGGGCTCCTTTTCTTGTCTAAAAGAACCTAAAGTTTTTCTTGCAAATTCTATTGTCAAGGTGATGATTTGACAGTTAACTTTTTCTCCCATAACCTAATTATGATTTATTTATTCCAACAAGTCAGAATCTGTTTAAATGATGACAATATCTGTCTTGCCACACATATAACTGACTAAAACTCAAGCAGAAATATTTGTTTCCAACACAAACTGAATTTTAATGAAGTTAAAACGCAAACACTGAAAGTGAAAATAAAGGAAAATAATTTGCTTCTATAATAAGAATGAAGTAACTACTGTCATCTTGAAAACTTTATTTGAAGGCACCAAAGTAGGAGTGTTTGTCCTTTTTGCTAGATTTTCATTAAGTTAAAAATTACAAATAAAAATGTAAAACCAAAAAAAAAAAAAATGTAAAACAAAGACTAACTCCTCTTACTGCATTACTATGGATAACAGTAAATTCAGTATCATAAATCCCAAGATGCTTTAAAACAGAAAAACAAACAAGTATTGTTTTGACATATTATTCACATGCTCAGTCTTTCGCCTCAAATTCTTATGTTAAATAATATTTTTTAAAAGTGTGAAATTTTACATATCTGATTTATTATCTATAAAGACAGAGAACTTTTAAATCTGCTCATAAACCTACTTTATGGCAAAAAAAACCCCAATGCACTACACTGGAAGTTACTCTTCTTTCAATAAAATATGTTAAATTAAACATAAATGTTTATCACAACAAAAAAAGTGAAAGAAAACAAATTGACAGCATGACAAAATATTTTCTTTTCTTATCTATATCGTTTTACATTATGCATGTTAATTATTGAAAGTTCTTTCAAAGCCCATGACTTCCTAAAGAAATAATAACTGAGAGCTAAAAAGCAATTATATCAGTTTAAAGAATAATATGCATCTGATCTCCAAGTCATGGTCTTCTCAGTTGCTGCCTATGTATCACAAACTTGGTCAAAAGGATGACGAAAGAGTCAATGTCTTTGAAATGTGGTGTTACAGAAGAGTTCTGAATGGACTGTCAAAAGAACAAGTCTGTCTCAAAGGACTTGCAGCCAGGGTGCTCCTTAAAGACAAGAATGGTGAAACTTTGACTCACATACTTTGGGCATATTGTCTGAACAGGATAGTCCTTAGAAAAGGACATCACAGTGGGAAAGGTAAAGGGTCAGAGAAAAAGAGGAGGCCTCCAACAAGAGGCACTGACACAGTAACAACAGCTCAAGCATATCTGAGATGGTGAGGATGATGAAGAATAGGGCAAGGTCCAGATGTGTTGTTCTAGGATCACTGAGTCAGAGTTAACATGGTAACACTGATAAATAGTTTGTTACAATAAAAGTAACTTTTAAAAAGTCAGACATAAACCAATAATGCTGCAATAATAAACTGGGGGGGGGGTAAAGGGCGTAAACCGCAAACCAGAGAAAACTTCCTATGAGAATTCATCCTATAATCACTTAAATTATGTTCTTTTTCTAGTTCTTTACTAAGGATTTTCAACATTCTCTGAAACATTTTTTTAAAAACCCTTTTCTGGTGAATTACTAATGTGTCTTAAGTATTGCTAAAATAAAATACTGTTATTTGGGCTATGACTCAATTATACTGTTTAAAATTCTATTATACGTAGGTGAGTGGGTTGATGTAAGACGAATTTAGCTCAGACTACATCTCAAAAACTCTACTTCATTCACTATCTTCTTTTCCAGCTAACAAATGTACAAGACTTCTTCTGTTTTCCTATTAATGGATTATTGTTTAATTATTCCAAGTGAGTATCTATCTGCCCAAAAGATTAAAGCTATGTTAGAGATGAAATTACATTTCTTAACAGGTACAGTTGCCATCTTCTCTTCCTTAAAGCTATCGTACATTATATATACAGTGGAGTTCTGGCAGCTAATTTCTGCCAAGCTGCACTACTAACTCTAGCAGCTGGAGCATCAGCAGCTCCTTGGGAGAAACTTCCTCTTACAGGGTCAACTATGAGTTAGTTTCAATTCAGTGGCAATAAAAAATACATACACAAAGACTGTAACAAAAAACTAGGTAAACAGTAGACACCCACAAATGTATTATTTAAAAACATTAATCACTACCACTTACTAGGTACCCACTGAATAGACCTGGTTTTCTAGCCATTTAGATATTTAGTTGGTAACTAAAAGGCTTATAAGTTCAAATCCACCAACTGCTCCGTGACAGAAAGATGAATTCTTCCCCTTTGGTTATGATTTGAGCATTGGACACCCATTTTTTTTGAGGAGTTGGGGTCACCATGAATTGGAACTGACTCAACATTTGCTCTGATGATACATTTAAGTAATAAGTTGTTAACCCAAAGGTTAGTAGTTCAACC
Source organism: Elephantulus edwardii (assembly GCF_000299155.1). NCBI lineage: Eukaryota > Metazoa > Chordata > Mammalia > Macroscelidea > Macroscelididae > Elephantulus > Elephantulus edwardii. The sequence goes on along the minus strand of NW_006399778.1, from coordinate 10,668,732 downwards.
TGACTGTGGGAATCTGATTTCAAAAAGATTTACAGAAACTCTGTAAGGCAGTTCTCTAGTCTGTCCTGCAATGTCACTCCGAATCAAAATTAACTCAATGGCAGTGGGTCTCTTGTGTAAGTATCCACCGGGAGCCCATCAATATGCAGGGAACATCCTTTTTTTTCTATCTTTTAATTTTTATTGTATTCTTTCTATGTGTACGGTCAAATCAGATCTGACTGGTACAGGAGGCGATAGCCCCCTCCTTCTCCAGCAGAGCATCTGGTGGATTTGAACCACGTACCTCTGGGATTGCAGTGCAGCATCTTGCCACTAGGTGGGAACACCCTCTTAAAAAGCTCTATGCATCAGAGGCTGCTCTCGCTCTCGTAAGAACTCACTGCTGTCAAGCTGAAACCTACTCATTTCTGACCCTCCACTTTGTTTTCAGATGCTATAAATTACATACGAAGAGACTATCCATCTTTCTTCTGCAAAGACACCGGTAGATTTAAACTAAAGGCTCTGCCTTTAGTTTAGCAATGCAACTCCCACCAAAGTTCCCTACAGGCTGCTAAGTTGTCTCCAATTTGTTTCCTCAGTAAAAATGGAAGCTGTAACTGAATTTTCAAGTTAAGTATCTGATCTCTCCTTATTTAACAGGCCTATTTTTTAAAGGCAAAATGGATTTGAATGACTTTAATTGTTGAGTATTTATCATCATCACCATCATCATACAAGCCTTATACATTTGAAAAAAAAAACAAAACTCAAACATCTTTTTCTAAAAGATCACTTACTTGAGTCACTTGGGAGTCTAACAGAGATGGTAATTAACTTCACTAAGTGACTTTAAAAATTGAGAAATTATTTCTCACATTTGAAAGCACACTCAATTTCCTTGAGCTGACTTCTCTCAAGAGGGAATCATAAAATGTAAGTCTCGAGACATTTGTTGATTAACTAACACAATGACAAAACTATCAGCAAACTGATATCCCAATTATAAAGATAGCAATAAACTAAACTACAACAGAAACAATGTTCTTCCTTCACTACAATTCAAGTCCCAAAATCCTGCTTAGAATTAATGAAATAATTTCTAAGAAATAAAAATAAAAACAAACAGGTTTTAGCAATGAGGGACATGAAGACTAGCCAAACCACTGCCATCAACTCATTGTCCACTCAGAGTCGCCCTCCAGGACGACACACACTTGCCCCACAGGTTTCCAAAGCAGTGGACCTTTGTAGAAATAAAGGTCCTCATCTCTCATCTCTCTCCTCTAGACCAACTATGGGTTAAAACCAGTTGGCTAATTACACAGAACAGGCTCAAAGGCAGTTCATTATTTTCCTGTTTTGTGAAAGCTATGAAGCTTCAATTATGCTTTTCAACTAAGGAACCGGGGGGGGGGGGGGGGAGGAGTTGTCAGTGAATGCTAAAATAAAAACCAAATACAATTTTAAAATTACAAAAAAAGATGCTTCTGCGCCCCAAGTTATGATATGTATATATAAAAACAAAAATTGCCATTTTAACAGTCTTCAGTATTGTTGCTGTTGTTGTTATTAGGTGCCATCGAGTAGGGTATGACTCATAGTGGCCTTATGAATAGCAGATCTGAACCTTATCCTATCCAATGCCATCTTCACACTTCCTGACACACTAGAGCCCAATGCAGCAATCACCATCTCTGGTTGAGGATCTTCCTCTCCTTCACCAAACCCCCCATCCTTCCAAGTATCATGTCCCTATCCAAGGAACAGCCCCTCCTAGTATCACGCCTCATTCTTGCCTCCAATGAGCACTCCAGCTGCACCCTCTTCAAGACCTATTTATTTGTTCTTTTGGCAGTTCATGGGGTGTTTAGTGCTCTTCTCTAACACCACAGCTAAAAAGCATCAATTCTTCTTTGGTCATCCCTATTCATTGTCCAGTTCACAGATGCATAGCTAGTGATAGGAAAGAACATGGTCTGAATCAGATGCACCTTAATCCTCAAATTGACATCACTATTCCTCAAAAATTTTGAGAGGTCTCTAACTGCAAACTTTCCCAATGCAGTATGTCTCCTGATGATTTTCTGATTGCTGGTATCAAGGGTGTTAATTGTAGATCCAAATAAGATGAAGTTGTTGACAGTTCTTCAACATTATGATGCTTTTAATGCATATTTTAATGAAAGAATAGCTTAATGTGCTAAATTAATATTATACAATATAACATATATCTTTTGAAATGAGGAAAAAATATATATATTTTACAGCTTACCTTTCTAAGTATGATGTTACAATTTTTCCAAGCACTTTCAATGTTAACACTAATTTTCATGTAACTCCAGTTACTTTCTTTCAAAATAGGAAATTAAAGAATCAAACTGTTTTCTGCCCATTAATAAATGAAGAGTCAAGGTCCAGCCCTAACAGTTCAGCTGCAAACACTACCGGCATCTTAATCACTCATCGAATTGTTTCTCTGCGGGTAGGTGTGCGAGAGTCAGTGAGACTGGCTCAGGATAGGGCTGGCTTCAGAGTTGCTGTTCATAGATTCTCTATGAGTTAGTTGTAGGCAACTAGATAACACAAAAAAACAACAACTATGATACAGAAATTTGTTCATAATACATCAAATTTTTTAAAAGGCAAGTTGTAGAATAGTTTTAAGTGCTTAAAAGTACCATACTGAATGTAAGATAGATAAATCTATGTGTGCGTGCACATGCACATGCATGCACACACATACAAAAATATAAAATACTATCTGTGCTTGGAAGGGTGGAGGGACAGTGCAGGAGAGGAAGATCACAGATGAGATGGATTGACATGGTAACTGGGGCAATGGGATTAAGTGTGTCGGAGTCAGTGAGACTGGGTCAGGATAGGGCAGAGTTCAGAGCTATTGTACATATGGAAGCTTTGAGTCGTTGTTGATGGTACGTAACAACAACAAAATATATAATTATCCTTATAATAAAGATGTGGAAAAATACTTTTTATTTAAATGAAAAGCTTGCTTTTTCCTCCTTCTACTCTAAGAGAAAAAAGAAAAACAAAATTGAGTATGCTTACTTAACACACTATAGCCCATTTTCTATTTTATGCATTCATGAGTTATCTGAATTTTTTAAAATAAACTAGTAGTTTAATATTATATTTTTAAAGCTACTATTCAATAATAAAAACTTTACTCTTCTAGTAATATTTTTCATATGGACTATCACCCCACAATAACAAATTTCACGAGTAAAGAAGATATATTTTACAGAGTATTACTAATTTTTTAAAAATTCATCAGTGATACAGATTTTTATTTCAGAGTACGAAATAATTCTTGCAGTCAAGGAGCTCAAGATATTAACAAATTATCAAGAAAACAAGCAATCAACATAGTCTTTCTTAATATTACCAAGATCCTTTAAATTCAGCTATATCTACACATCAGGTATTTGGTAGGGGCTGAAACAAAAAGTACAAAGTAAGTCAACTAGAGTCAAAGTAAGTCAACTAGATTCTTTCCAGTATGCTCACACATCTACAATAGAACTTACCTAAATTTGCATTCTTTATTTTACCAAATTCAACTAAAATTAGGAATGAATTTAGGTATTCTCCAATTATCAACTAAAATGTTATTCAACTTTTTTTATCATCAACTAAAATATTATTCAACTTTATCAGTCATCATTTTTATCCACATTTTTAAAAGATTAGCACAACTTCCATTTCAAAAAATGAGTTAAGGACTTGAAAGCTATTTCTTCACAGAAGATAAACAAATAGCTAATAAGCACATTCATGATTATTGGTCATTAAGGAAACATAAATCAAAACCACAATGAGATACCACTACATATCTAGCTGATTAGCTTTATTCAAAAAAAGAATGCCAAAAAACAGAGTTAGTAAAAATACGTAAAAATTAAAACCTTGGCTACTGCTGGTAAGAGTGCAGAATGTTATAATTACTGTATGTCAAACAAAAAAGCTTGGTGATCCCTCAAAAGTTCCCCCAAAAAGGTAATCCTGAATTTGGACTTCTAGCCTCCAAAACAGTACAAGAACAAACTTCATTTTGTTAGAGAACAAAAATTTAAAAATAATTACTATCTAACCCAACAATTCCAGCTTTCAACATATATCCACGAGGAACTAAATGGCCACAAAGGAAAATTTTGTATGTGAATGCTTATAGAGGCATTATTCATTATAATCCAAATATTTATCAATGGATAAATATATTATTCAGCCACATGAAAAGATTACTACTGATACATGCTTGTGTTGTAAGCAAGTCAAGTAGGCTCCGATTTACAGCAACCCAACACAAAAACGGAGCACTCATTTGGGGTATACAGGCCTTCCACTGGCTGTTTTTCAGAACTAAAATGGGAATTTTTTTCTTCCACTAGGTCACCCTGTCTAGTCCTGAAGTTTCACTGTAGCCTATTCAGCATCACAGCAACACTCAAGGCTCCACCGACAGGTGGTGATTAAGCATGAGGTACACTGGTCAGGAATCAAAACACTGACCTTTCACAATGAAGTTGTGAACTCTACTGAGTCAATGATACATGTAACAGCTTGCACAAGCCTTGAAAACATAAGTGAAAGAATACATGTTGTTGTTATGTGCCGTCGGGTCGCCTGCGACTCATAGTGACCCTATGTACAACAGCCCTAAACTCTGCTCTGTCCTGTGCCAATCGCACTGTCTCTGACACTCCCATCCCAATTATCCCAGTCACTGAATCAATCCACCTCATAGAGGGCCTTCCTCTCCTGCGCCGTCCCTCCACCCTACATATTGTATTATCCCTTTATGCATGTAAAAAATCCAGAACAGGAAAATCTATATAGATAAAAAGCAGATCAGAGATAACCAAGAGATTGGGGAGATAATTACTTAACTGGTAGAAGTGTGAAAGTCTGAAAATTAAAGAAAGGTGGTGGTTATATATACATTTTAAATGGTTAAATGCATGCTGCATCTATTTTGTAATTTTTAAAACGTCTTCCTTCAGACAAAATTATGTATTGATGAATTCATTGAACACATTAAAAAAAGTACATGGCTAACAAACAAAACAAGGATGACTAAGTTAGTGATACTCTAAACCCTGCATTATTCTCAAGTACTTGGGTAGCACAAACTGTTAGGCACTTCATTACCAAAAGGTTGATGGTGCAAACCTATCCAGTTTCCTGAGAACACAGTCTGGGCAATTGCCTTCCAAAGGTCACAGCCTTAAAAACCTTAGAGATATCTATTCTGCATGCATGGGATTGCCATGAGTTGGAAACAACCAGTTTGTTGGGTTTTCAGAAGAGAGAATGTTGTTGTTATGTGCCTTTGAGTCGCCTGCGACTCAGTGACATAAAGCAGCTCTGACGCCTGCCCTGTTCTGAGCTAGTCTCATTGGTTCGGACACAGTTACTGTATCAATCCATCTCATCCAGGGTCTTCCTCTCCTACACTGTCCCTCCACCCTTCCAAGCATGATGTCCTTTCTCTAAGAACGAGTCCCTCCTGGCCATATGCCCAAAGTATGTGAGACCCTTGGATGGGAAGCTTATTATCTTGACCAAGTAGAAAATTTGGAAGTTTTTAAAAAAATATTCCATTTCCCATTAATAAATAATGTCATCTACTTATTTCTTTTGTCTTGTTATAAAATATTTAAAGTACTAACCAGAACACATTAACACATTAGCAAGATAATATTAAGTAAAAAAGGAGAATAAAAACTGTAAGGGACTAGACTCAAGAATGCCTGGGCCAAGGAGCCGGTGCTGGTTGTGTCCTTCACCACCAAGGGCCTCGCTTAATTCTGCACCCCCGTTAAGTCCCAACACCAAGTATGCCTCCATGATCAACGAGATCACACACTACAGCTACCCAGTGCCCCTCAGAAATTATGGGAACATGCCTGATGTGCCCAGCCACCCCCAGGACCCCACAGGGTCCAAGCCTGGAGGAGCTGAAGAAACTGTGAACACCTCTGAGGATGGGGGCCCCTCCCAGCCCCCAATAAAAACCTGAAAAGAAAAAAAAAACAAAAACCTATAAGGATCTAAAAGGAACAAAAAAATTTAAAACTCAAAAGAGTTAACATTTAATGACCATAGCATAGATTTATTTCATACTTTTGACCTCTATTCATATCTTTTTATCTATTTCTATAATTTATCCTCAAAAACTAAAAAGCATCTGGACAAGAATGATCATAAGAGGAAAAAATGAAAATAACCTAGATAAGAGGGAGTTCATTACAAGAAACATCTACACAACGATATTCTAGTCCTTTTTAAAAGTGAAGATATCTGTATTCTTGATATAGAAAAAACATTTTTTTTAAAACAGATTATAAAACACAGGGAGTTCTGGCGGCTTAGTGGCAAGAAGCTGCACTGCAATTCCAGAGGTACGCAGTTCAAATCTACCAAACGCTCTGCTGGAGAAGGAGGGGCAATCCTCTTGTACTAGTTAGATCCGATTAAAAAAATAAATTAAAAAAACCGAGATCATAAAAGTGTATATACAATGGTATCCCACTTTAAAGTTTATTAATTAGAAAAATCACTTTAAAAGTAAATATTAAAATATACATAAAAATACATCAATGATTAACTCACAAAGAGTCTAGACTATAGGAAATTTTATTTACTAACGTATTTCTGAAATGTACATTAAGATGTAACTAAAAAGAAAAATCTATCTAAATATTTGGAAGCAGGCGTGGCATCCACTCCCTAAACAACATGTCTCTGGAAACTATGAACTTTGATAAATGTTGATAGTTATAGAAAGGCTTCAGGCCTTTTGTTCATAGGGTCACTATGGGTGGTGCTCGACTCGATGGCAACAGACAACAACATCCTCTCAATATTCAGCACAAAATAAAATTTACTGTTAATTTATTAAGCCTACAAAATATTTTTAAGAATATATTCAAACAACAAAATGCACAATCTTTATGTTTTGAATAATTACTTTGATATTCCAAATACAGCTCCACAAAGAGGAAGCAGCCAGAATGTTCTTTGGAGGCAAGGATGACAAGGCTTCACCTCACAGACTTTGGGCATATCGCTAGTAGGGGCTGGCTGTTCCCTGGAGAGGGACATGATGCTTGGAAGGATGGAGGGTTGGCAATGGAGAGAAAGACCCTCAACCAGGTGAACTGACACGGTGACTGCCACAGTGGGCTCTAGTGTAGCAGGAAGTGGGGGGGATGACACAGAATAGGACAGGGTTCAGATGTGTTGTTCACAGGGTTGCTATGAGTTGTATTTGATTCTATAGCACCTAACAACAACAATAAACCACAAATTAACACCAAGGTTAACCAAGTATGTTATGAGATAACATTCTTCCCAAAACAATTCTCTATCTCCTTCAATCACCTGTGTAAATGATATAGAAAGGATTCTTAGGAAAAGACTTTCAGTATGCCAGCACAATTATTCAAAACATAAAGATTGTGCATTTTGATGTTTGAATAAAAATGGACCAATAAAACTTACAATAAATGGAGGGAAAAGCAAAGCTACTAAATTACTTGAAGAGATGATTATTTAAAAATTATTCTTTATTGGGGCAGTGGGAGGGGTGCGGGGGATTGTGTACCAGGGAGGAGTGTTTCTTTTACTTTTAAAAGAGAGGAATGAACTGGGGCAGGGGTGGGGGAGGGCTGGGGGAAGGGCGGCAATGAATGAATGGAAATCCAAAATCTCTGTAAATGTTCATTAAAATTATTTAAAAAAGGTATTGATTCAGTGACTAGGATAATCGGGATGGGAGTGTCAGAGACAGTGCGATTGGCACAGGACAGAGCAGAGTTTAGGGCTGTTGTCAGAATGATGAAGTGCAAAGATGTCAGCGTAGAGACTAAGGTGGACCTGATCCAGGCTGTGGTCTTCACATTTACTTGCTATGTATCAGAGAGCTGTTGTTGTTGTTGTTGTTGTTATGTGCCATCGAGTCGTTTGCGACTCATAGCAACCCTATGTACAAAAGCCCTAAACCCTGCTCTATCCTGTGCCAATCGCATTGCTTTTCACACACCCATCCCGATTACCCCAGTCACTGAATCAATCCACCTCAGACAATGAATAAACATGACAGAATTGATGCCTTCGAGTTCTAGTGCTGGAGAAGAGTACTGAACATACCATGGACTGCCAAGAGAACAAACAGGTCTATCCTGGAGAGGGTAAAACCAGTTGTTCTCTGGAGGCAAGGGTTTAGAGACTCTCTCTTACATACTTTGAGCATACTGCCAGGAAGGACCAGTGTAAGGACCAGTGTTTGGAAATGGATTCCAAGGTTGGAAAGGTGGAGGAACAATGCAGGAGAGGAAGACACTGGATGAGATGGATTAACATAGTGACTGGGATGACGGGAAGTGTGTCAGAAGCGAGTGAGAATAGCTCAGATAGGACAGGGTTCAGAACCATTGTGAATACAGTCACTATGAGTCCCAGGTGACTTGATGGAACATTAACATACAGGGGAATGTTAGTCAGCCATAAAGTACAAATGCATGCTACAACATGGATGAACACTGAAAACATGTTGAATGAAACAAGTCAGACATTGTATGATCTCACTTACATAAAACCAACAAATATATAGAAAGTATAAATTATTATCCTGGATTAGAGGAGGCAGGGAAAGAAAAGGCAGTAATAAGTTTATGTTAATTAGTGGCAGAATGATTAGGAAAAGATAGTTAAGAATGGCTACACAAACTGAAAAATTTACTCATGGTCCCTGTATTGTACCATGTAGAAATTGTTGAGTTAGCATACATTATCATGCATATTTTTACCATAATTTTTTTCAATTCTTCAGTGCAAAATAAGGTAAATATGAATGGTAGTACAGCTATTGTTGTTAGGTACAATCAAAACAACTACAATTCACAGCAACCTTATGCACAACTGGTTCGAACCTTGCCCTAACCTGAACCATCCTCAGCATATAATCAAGTCCACTGCAACAGTCACTGTGTCAATCTATCTTATTAAGAGTCTTCCTCTCTTTCACTGATCTTCTATCTTTCCAAGAATGATGTCTTTTTTCCTAAGAATTGACCCCTCCTAACAACATGCCCAGTGTATGTGAAATGAAGATTCAGCTTCCATGTTCAACTCTAAGGAGCATTCTGAGTACGTCAGTTCATTAAACATCAATGTGGCACAGATTTACATGAATAAAAAAGTAGTCATGAAGTACATGCAGTATAATACCACTTATATTCTGTTTAAATATATGTAATACAAGAACAGCTTTCAACTCAATTCATTGCTGTCAAGTCAGAACCAACTCACAGCTGACCCTCCATCATGTTTTCAGAGACTATAAACCACATTGGAGAAGACTGTATATCATTCTCTCAAGGAGCAGCTAGTAGGTGAATTAAAACATGGACATTTACAACTACATTAAGCGCCGAGTATTTATATTTTAATAAATCTTTTACATGTTTTCGAGAGCTCTGGTTTCCTGGTGGATAAGGGCGTTTTTACTGCCAACACAAAGGCAGGCAGTTTATATCCACCAGTTGAGAAAAATGGACAATTTCTCCTCCTGTACCATTTATACCCTCTAAAAACTGCTGGATGGTCAGCTATAAGTCAGTTCCTACTGGATGGAAATGAAAGTTCTATCTGTATTAACATATTTAATCCTCATAATAATCTGAGGCACTACCATCTAGAATTACCTCTTTCTACATACAAAGAAATTGGAGCTCAAAAAACGTTACATTACATGCCTTCCCAATGTATAAAGCCACTAAACAATGAAAGCTGACTGAGACAATGGTCTCTAAATTTCCCAAGGTCACAAACTCTATTTCTGACAGCATATAAACCACAAAGTCCACTCCTTAAAAATCTGTTACTTTCGACCATTATTTGCTAATGCATAGGATATCATTGATAAAAATAGACTCAATAAACTGTTGTGCTCATATATGCTGCTGCTGCTGCTGCTGCTGCTGCTGCTGCTGCTGCTGCTGTGTATCACTGAGTCAAAACCAACCCATTTCTGACCTTCAGCTATGGGTTTTCAGAGGCAGTTAATTGTACAGTTGCACAGGAAGAAACTATCTTTCTCCTACAAAGTAACTGGTGGATTCAAACTACATGCTATCAGGATTGCAGGGCAGTTTCTTTCCACTAGGCCACCAGAGTTCCTTGTGACCATATATAAAGGACTAATTAAAAGCATATAATATAGAGGTATAAATTTATAAAATTTTATATTTTTTTATTTTATTTTATTATTTTTGTGTGCGTGTACCGTCAATTCAGATCTGACTGGTACAGGAAGAGATTGTCCCTCCTTCCCTGGCAGAGCATCTGGTGGATTCGAACTGTGCGCCTCTGGAAATTTATAAAATTTTATACTTTTTATTACACACAGGCACTGTTTTGCTAAATTCAAAATCCACTAAAATCTCATTAAGAGCATGATTCTAGGAGATGAAAAGATCACCTTCAAAAGAAATTAAACTTAAAAACATGAAGACACTAAAACGTTTTAAAAATTAAATTGTATCATTTTCATCTATTAACAGGAACTAACAAAAGGAAAAGTACAATGAGCCATTAACAAAGATGACTGTTAAAATATTTATTGGCAATATATATCAGTTACCTAAATAAACACATCTATTGAGTCTGAAAATTTTCATTTTTACTAGCCTTAGGAAATATCCTAAATATTGAAAAACTTTATGCATAAAGATGTTATTTTCAGTATTTCTTTTAAAAGCAAAATTGTTAATAATCTAGCAATAGGGATAAGCTTTAAATAACTCATAGTAAAGCCATATAATTAAATACTAAAAAGCCATTAAAGAAACCTTCAAAATTAATGAAATGAAAACCTACTCATATTTAAGAAAACAAAATTACACGCAAAGGATAATTTTCAGTTATGCAATTGTGTGTGTACACACTCCTATAGATACACATATGTAACACAGGTCCATATATACGTAACATGGGGGAAAAAACTCCACTACCACTGAGTCAATTCCAACTCATGTTGACTCTCCATCAAATCTCTGGAGGACACTGTCCTTGTTTCTCCCATGGAAAGCAATTGCTAAATTTAGAATTTAGCAACTCGGATCATCTGATGGATGAAAGTTAAGACTTTCCAACGCCAGTTCCAACACATAATGAAATACATTACCAGCTACGGCTCCTTATACATAGTACAAGTATATGAAAATATCTATCAACAAACTTTATTACAGAAAAAAGGGTTATGGGATTACTGGTGAGTATTATTTCCCTCCCTGATCCCTACAATAATCACATATAGTTTATATATTCTAAGGAAAAGAGACCTTTTTTTAAAAAATTGAAACATGTTTTCACATTCACTGAAAGAAAAAAATTAGTATTAATATTGCCCATCCATATATATCATGTCTTACTGGTTGCTAAGCAGCAGATCTTAGAGATTTTACATAAAGGCTAGCAGCTCTGGCACAAAACACTCTCCAACTGAATGGCAGTGTATTGGGGATTGGCCTGAGGAACACATTCAGCAATTTTGGTTCTCTCAATTAAAATATTTAAACCACTCTCAGTCACTCACTGTAGCATCTTAGATTTACCTTTGATGTATAAACCTATAAGGAATATATAAACTTGACAGTATTCCTTACACCAGGAAAGATCTATACATCACTCTCTCTACCTTCTCTATATATCGCCTATTCAGGGAAATGCTACCTGTTCAGTATAAAAATCTACCAAGTCAGAAATAACTTGTTCTGTACTCTTCTCCATCAACATACATAAAACAGGTAAGTAAGCCTTGTTGATTTCTGTAAAAAACAAGATTTCTGGCCAATCCTGTTCAGTGAACAAGAGCATGTGCTATGATTTCTTACTCCTGCAAAGAATGGGTGGTTCCCCTGCTAAGACTATAAATTCCAAACACGCTGGTTATCTCCCCTAAAAGGCAGAATCTACAATATACAAACTCTTCACTAGAAAAGCTAAGTTCTGGTAGCAACAACCTTTCTGCAAATCTTAATCCAGAGCACTTTCTAAAACCTAACCTCTCTTGCTTTATCACAGAAAGCACAGCAGTCCTATACTATGCCTGTGTCTGCTGCTGCAGCAGCCATTTTTGGCTCAGACTTGCTACAGCCCTAGAGGAAAGCCAGGACAGAAATTCTGTAACAAATAAGAAGGCATCAGATAATCACAAAAAATGTGCTAATCAGCCAGCTACTTCTTTAAAAAGAAAGCTTGATTACTGGTGCCTACTTCATAGTCAAACTATTTCTCTTGGTATCATAAAAACAAATTAGGGAAAATCTAGTTCATGTCACTAGTATTGACATCCTGGTGAAATAAGATAAATTTAATCACAATGCTTAAGGAATACAATGCTTAATTGGTTAATTGGTTAAGTTATAATTACCAACAATAAGATGGAAAACCTCTCTCTTGATTCCCTGCTGAAAATCTATAAATGAATTTTAAATCCTCTTTAATCTTACTCTTAAAATAACAATTTAATCTGTCTTTGCTGAATGAGGTACTTGCAGGGAGTCAAATTTTAGGTTGGCTTCAGTTTTCAAAATCAAATAACTATTTTTATTATTACAAATCTAATATACGCTTACTATAAAAAATAAAAATTACTTAACACAGGAGGGAAAAAAACCCATTATCAGGAATCTCACCAATAACCAGATAACCGTATGAATGTTTTCATGGTACAGCCAATTACTTTTTCTACATATTTGATCATACACACTATTTTAACTTGGTTCCTAGAAAGAAAATGTTTATTTTTTTTAAATGTCAATATATGTTTCTTCAATACTCCTAATGTACTTAAATATATATACAGCTCAGTTTGTCCAAAATCATTCTATCATGCCTTGCTGTTGTTATATACATTATAATGCCTTAACTTTGTTTTAGAAAGTATGCTATTACATTACCTATATGTCAATTAAATCTCTATCAAAATTCCCAACACTAATATTTGCAAAAATAGAAAAGCCAATTTTCAAATTTATATAGTGCTGTAAGGGACTTGGGATAACTGAAGCAACTTTAAGAGGAAAACAAAAACAATAAAAAATAATGTAGGAGGAATCATTCTTCCCAATTTCAACTTATACTATAAAGCTTTAATAACCCACACAGTATTGTACTGATGTAACGACAGATGCAGAGATAGAGACAGATAAAGACACAGACATAGACATATAGATATAGATAAATACATATCCATAGATAGACGGAGCTCTGGTGGCCTAGTGGCAAGAAGCTGTGCTGCAATTCCTAAGACACACAGTTCGAGGCCAGCTTCTCTGCAGGAGAAAGATGGGCAATCTTCTCCCATGCAATTAAGTGCCTATGGTTAGTCGGTTCAGACTGGACGGTACACAACAACATGGTAACCAAAACAGTACTGTATTGGTATAATAACAGATACAGATATAGAGATATATCTATATAGATAAACAGAGACAGATATCCACAGACAGATACCCAAGAGAACAGAATTGAAAGTTCAGAAATAAACCTATGCATCTATGTCCAACTGATTTTCAACCAGACTGTTAACAGGGAAAGCAATATCTTCAATAAATGTTTCTGAGACAACTGGATTTCTAAATTCAAAAGAATAAAGTTGAATCCATAACAAACCCAATATATGGAAATTTACTAGAAACAGACCAATGATCTAAGTATGAGAACAAAAAGTATAAACTCTTAGAACAAAACAATGCTTCAGGACCTAGTTTCAATTAATTCTTAGATGTAACACCAAAACTACAAGCAACAAAGAAGAAACTTACAAATGAAATTTTATCAACTAAAACTTTTCCTTTCAACTGGTCAAACATTCTTCTAGGTCGTATAGCCCTGGTGTGTCCACTTGCCATACAGAGGTAACTTGTGGTTGCTGTGAAGCTGAACACTGTGACACTGATGTGTCAAATGCTATAATGGTTACCCACAGCGGACAGTGTTAGGTGGAGCTCCCTGATTAAAACAAACTTGGAAGCAGGAGTGGCATCCACTTTCGTAAATAGCTTGCCTCCAGAAACACCATAAACCTGGAGAAAGGATGAAAGTCATGCAAGTGTGGAGGGCTTTCGTTCACAGGGCCGCTATGAGTCATCTACAACTCGATGGCACTTAACAACATAGAGACCAGCTGGCCTAATGGACAGAAAGCAATGCTACCAAGCCAAAGGTGGGTGACTCTAATCCACGGCCCTCAAGCCTGTTTTTAATTGTTTTTGGTCAAACATTCTTCTAGGTCGTATATCCCTGGTGTGTCTACTTGCCATACAGAGGTAACTTGTGGTTGCTGTGATATTGAACACTGTGACACTGAGGAGTCAAATGCAATAATGGTTACATACGGTGGACAGTGTTTGGTGGAGCTCCCCGATTAAAACAAGCACGCAAGGGGGAGTGGAATCCACTTCTGTCAAGAGCTGGAGAAAGAATGAAAGTCACACAAGTGTTGAGTCTACAACTCAACAGCACTTAACACAACTCTTTTTGTATGTTTTGTTGTTATATGTCATCAAGTCGCCTGTGACTCCTAACAACCCTATGTACAGCAGCTCTAAAGTCTGTCCTGTCCTAAGCTAGTCTCACTGATTCCAACACACTTACCCCTATTACCCTAGTTACTATATCAATCCACCTCATCTAGGGTCTTCATTTTCTGCATTGTCCCTCCACCCTTCCAAGCATGACGTCCTTCTCCAAGGACCAGTCCGTCCTGGCCACATGTCTAAAGATGTGAGACAGAGATCCATATCCTAGCCTCCAAGGAGAAAATTTGGTTTCACCCTCTCCAAGACAGACCTGTTTGTTTTCTTGGTGGTCCTTGGTTATGTTAAAGACTCTTCTCCAGCACCACAACTTGAAGGCATCAATTCTTCTACTGTTATCTTTAGTCACTGTCCAACTTTCTGATGTACAGCAAATGATTGCAAAGGCCATGGCCTAGATTAGGTGCACCCTCATCTCGAGACTGACATTGTTGCTTTTTGTATATTAAAGAATTATTTAGAGACCAAAAAGTCAACACTCAGAATGAAATATTTAGAAAACCATTATCTGTGAAATGTTTAACATATACATAAATAGGTTATCCCAACAACAACAAAAGCCCTATCAAAAAATGAGTAAAAATGAATATAAGTAAATGAATGGATTGAGAAATTATGGTACATTCACACAATGGAATACTACACAGTATGCAGGAGCAATGATTTTGTAAATTATTATATTACCTAACTTGGGATGGACTGCAGAGCATTATGCTGAGTGAACTAAAGCAGTCCCACAAGGACAAATATTGTATAAAACCATTATTGTAGAATGAGTGTAAGAATCCAGTGGGGGAGGGTGGAAGCAGAGGGATGAGGATGTGATAGAGTTGTACAATTTGATGGGTGGGGGAGTGAGGGAAATTGGACGATTCTGCTCTCAAAAACAATGTATTTGAATTGTGTAAATAAACCAGTATTTAAAACAATGATTAAAGAAAGAAATAGAGTCTAGATAAGAATTAAAAGTAATTTCACTAGGTAAAAAAGCTCTAGGGCTAACAGAGCATGTAGGAGGTTCTTCTCCAGCACCACAGCTCAAAAGTATCAATTCTTCTGTCATCTTTAGTGTCCAGCTCTCAGATACATAGCAAGTGATCAGACAGACCAAGACCTGAATCAGACATACTTTAGTCCTAAAATTGACATCATTGCTCTTCAGTAATTTGGAGAAGTCCCTGACTACAGACTTCCCCAGTGTAATACATCTCCTGATTTCCTGACTCCTGGTACCACAGGCGTTGACTGTGGGTCCAAGTAGGATGAGTTGACAACTTCCACCTTTTCTCCATCTATCATGATGTT
Source organism: Elephantulus edwardii (assembly GCF_000299155.1). NCBI lineage: Eukaryota > Metazoa > Chordata > Mammalia > Macroscelidea > Macroscelididae > Elephantulus > Elephantulus edwardii. Next base: position 10,652,815 of record NW_006399778.1, on the reverse strand, counting down.
GCCTATTGGTCCAGTGGTAACAGTTTTTATTTTCTTAATGTTGAGATGCAATCTACACTGAAAACTGTATTCTTTGATCTTCTGCATCAAGTGGTTCATGTCCTTCTCACTTTCAGCAAGCAAGGTTGTGTCATCTGCATAATGTAGGTTATTAATGAATCTTCATCTGATCCTAATGAGTCTTCATCTGATCCTGATGCCACATTCTTCTTCACAGAGTACAGCTTCTCAAATGATTTGCTCAGTATACAGATTGAATAGGTATGGAGAGAGGATACAACCCTGACACACTCCTTCTTCTGTTTGCAAAACAGCCTCTTGGTCTAGGTATACATTTCACATTAGCACAATTAAGAATTCTGGGATTCCTATTTTTCTCAGTATCAGTCAAAATTTGTTAAGATCCACAGTCAAATGCTTTTGCATAGTCAATAAAGCATAAATACACATCCTTCTGGTATTCTTTATTTACAGCCAGGATCCATCTGACATCAGTAATGATAATCCTAGTGCCTCAACCTCTTCTAAATCCTGTTTGAAGGTCCCTATCTATGTACTGTTCTAGCCGGTTTTGAATAATCTTCAGTAGTATTTTGCTTGCATGTAATATTAATGATATTGTTCAATAATTTCCACGCTCTGTTGGATCACCTTTCTTGAGAATGGAAAAGAATAGGGACCTCTTCCAGTCAGTCAGTCAGAAAGTTGCCCTCCAAATTTCCTGGCATACACTGAAAAGCATACAGGAAACATCAAAAGAAGATGAAGAGAATACAGAGTCACAAATAGTCACAAAATACACAGAGTAACAAAAAGAACTAACACTGAACAATTTCAGGAAAACCATATGAACAAGAGCCAAAAACAATGAAGAAAGAAGGTGAAGCTATACTGAAGGTATTGGCAAAAATAAGTCTCCAGGCATCGATGGGATAGCAACTAACATATTTCAACTAAGATACAGTTCTCGATGCGTTGACCAGTCTATGCCAGGAAATCTGGAGGAACTGGAGGACAGTCTTCCTTTTAGGTGTGTATGTATTGTCTTCTCTCTGATAGTAATATACTTCAGGATAGACCATGAAATGTTCGAACAATGAATGCAACAGTGCTTGACAAAGATCATGATGATGCAGTAGCATAGGGCAAAGTTTAGATGGTGCATATGGTCACTATGAATTCTAGCCAACTTGATGGCACCTGACAGTAACAACCATATTCATTAAATGGAAATGACACCAAGACAGGAAAATGTCCTTTTCCATGGTCTTCAACAAGAAGTTTCTTTATAAAAATGAAATGTACTCTGTTCCAATCTACTATGTCATTTTCTGACATTTTGCATTTACAACAGTATTTTTAAAAAACCAACAAAACTTCTGCTATCTATTTTTCACATGAACAACATATATCTAGCAGTAAAATTCCAAGGTACAAGGTGAGAATACATTGGCTAAGATGGTTATAATTATGAGTTAACTTTGTTTGGTTATGATTCTAAGTAATTTAGCAGTTATGTAATGATACAATATCACAAATATAACAATGTAACTTGGCAATTAGGTAATGATGGAATCATCTTCCATTCTGTGAGCTGAAGCAGTTACCTCTCATTTTTACATATGGTACATTATAAGTGAGGAGTTGGTGTACTGCAACGAAATGCGCAAATGCTCAGAATTAAAAAAAAAACAGGCAAAATCCACTTAGACTTCTCAAGGTAAAGGTCATGTGTGAAAAAATAATGTATATGAACTTTGTAAGTAAATCGGTATAAATTTTTTTTAATTCCCCAGATAAAGGGGGTGGGTGGGGAATCAAGCCTCAAGTCACAATAGTAATGGATTTCATAGGCAAATTACTGAACCATGTAGGACTCATCAGAAGAGGATGGCAAGAATACAGAATCACAATATCAAAAAGAGTAAGTCCAATTTCAACCATTTCAAGGGATAGCAAATGATCAAGAACCAATGGTATTGAAGGAAGAAGTGTAAACTGCAATGAAAGCATTAGTGAAAATGAGACTCTAAGTACCTCAATTGTGTTCAAATGTTTCATCAAATGGATCTGATAGTGAAAAGCTTACTCCTCTATGCCAGTTGAGAAACAGCTTTCTGGATAACAAACCTGATGAGACCCTTATTTGTTCCCATTCCAAAGAAAAGAGATCCAAAAGAATGCAGAAATGATCAAACGATATCATTAGTGCCACAAGCACATAAAATCTTACTGACAATAATTTAAAAATTATTAGAGGAGTCTATCAGCAGGGTTTTGAGCTGTGGTGCTGGAGAAGGGTACTGAATGTACCATGGACTGCCAAGAAAACAAACAGATTCATCCTGGAGAGGATTAAACCAGGCTACTCCTTGGAGGCAAGGATTCTGAGGCTTCATCTGACATACTTTGGACATGTTGTAAGGAGGAAGAAGTCCTTGGAGAGGGACATCATGCTTGGGAGGGTGGAGGGACGGCGCAGAAGGGGAAGACCCTCTGTGAAATGGATTGATTCAGTGACTGGAGTAATTGGGATGGGTGTGTCAGAGACAGTGAGATTGGCAGAGGATAGAGCAGGTTTTAGGGCTGTTGTACGCACTGTCGTTACGAGTCGCAAGAGACTGATGGCACATAACAACAACAACAGCATCAGCAGAGATCTACCAAAAATCCAAGCTGGATTCAGAATATCATGTGGAACAAAGGTTATCACTGTCAAAGTTAGATGGACCTTGGCTGAAAGCAGAGAATATTAGAAAGACATTTTTAACTGTGTTTCATTGATCACGCAAAAGCATTTGATTGTGTGGATTATAACAAATTATGGAAAACAATGCAAGTAACGGTAATTCCGCAACATCAAATTACACACTGAGCAAGTAATCCGAGAAGCGAGACTCTATGAAAAATGTAGAACCAGGAATGAAAAAAAAAAAGAAATTTAAAAAATGAAAAGAAAAAGCTTTAGTAAATTGCAATATGCAGAAGACACAACCTTACTTTCTAAAAAGTGAATACTTGAAGCACGCACTTACTGATAAAGGTCAAAGGCTAGAGCCTTCAAGTACATCTTAACAAAAGAAAAGAACTAGACCAATAAGCAACATCATGATAAATGGAGAAAACACTGAAGTTACTAAGACTTCATTTCACTTGGGTCCATACACAACACCCCTGAAAGTAACAGTCATAAAATTAAGTTATTAAATAGAGGAAATTTTGGGATGCAGCTAAGACAGTCCTCAGGGGGCAGTTCATAGGACCACACATAAAAAAGGATGTGCTCTACAGGAACACACATAAAAAGGGGGGGAAAAGAAAATTCTATGAGCTAACTCAACCTTCATCAAATAGAAAAAGAACAACCACCTAATCCTACAGCTCTGAGAAGAAAAGAAATTATAAGGACAAGAGCTGAAATCTATTAGAAAACAGAAAAAACAAAATCCTCAATAAGACCAGGAGCTGGTTTTTCAAAAGGGTCAATAAAATTGACAAGCTACTGTCAAACTTAAATTTAAAAAAAAAAACAGATAAGACACATAATGCGATTAAGAAATGATAGAGGTGCTATCACAGCAGTATCAGATGCAAATAAACCTATAATATCTGAATATAAAGCTATACTCTCATAAATTTGAAAAACTAGAGCAAACGGGACACATTTCTTGAAACTCATGCCCTATCCAGATTGACATGGACAGATATAGAACACTTTAACAAATCCATCACAAAAGGAGAAATTGAACAGGACATAAAAAGGCTTCTCCTTAAGAAAAGTCCTAGAGCAAATGGCTTCACAGCTGAATTCTACCAAACATTCAGAGAGGATCTATCACCAATTCTACTTAAATTATTTCAAAAAACTGAAATAGAATGAACACTCCTAGAGACATTCTATGAAGCAAGTTTAACATTAATACCAAAATCAGGCAAAGATTATCAGGCAAAGATATTACCAAGAAAGAAAACTACAGACCAGTATCTCTCATAAACAGAGATGCCAAAATCCTTAAAACAATCTAAGCCAACAGACTCCAAAAGCACATCCAAAAAATAATTCATCATGACCAAAGTGATTTAATAGCTATGCTCAATCAACATAATTCACCATATTAACAAACCAAATAACAAGAACCATATAATAGTTAGTAATTGATGTAGAAAAGGTATTTAAAAAAAATCTAACAGATCTTTCTGATAAAGACACTCAACAAAATTGCATTAGAAGGGAATTTCTTCAACATAGTGAAAAGTATATATGAAAAACCAAGAGCCAACATCATTCTCAATGGAGAAAAACTAAAAGCATATTCCTTGTGAACAGAAACCAGACAAGGATGTCCACTGTCACCACTTCTGGCAGTTCTCTGCTGATGTGCTGTTCCAGTCATTTTTGGATAATCTTCAGCAGAATCTTGCTTGCATGTGAAATCAATGAGATTGTTCTATAGTTTCCACACCTTGTTGGATCACCTTTCTTTGGAATGGGAACAAATATAGATCTCCAGTCAGTTGGCCAAGTGGTTGTTCTCCAGATTTCTTGGCACAACTTGGTGAGCACATCCATGGCAGCATCTGTTAGCTGAAATATGTCAATTGGTATACCATCTATTCCTGGGGCCTTATTTTTTGCTATTTCCTTCAAAGCAGGCTGAACTTCTTCTTTCATCACCATAGGCTCTTGCTCACATGTTGTTTCATGAAATTCTTCTGTGTCTGCCAATTCCTTCGAATATACCCCACGAAAATGAGAACTGAGGCACAAATGGAGATTTGTACACCAATATTCACAGCATTATTCACCATCACTAGAACATGGAAATAGGCCAAGTGTCCAACCACAATCGAATGAATTGAGAAATTACAGTACATTCACATAATGGACTACTACGCAGCATGCAGGAGCAATGATTTTATAAATCACTACTAACTTGGGAGGGACTGGATAGCATTATGCTAGGTGAACTCAGTCCCATAAGGACCAAATACTCTAATATTCTGTAAGACCATTATTATAGAACATGTTAAATGGATCCAAGATGGGGAGTGGGGGAGCAGAGGCGTGAGGATGGGGGAAATGTTTGTTTAATCATTGGATGGCACAACTTGATGGGTGAAGGGAAGGTTGGGTAAAGAAAAATCAGAAAACTCTAATATGAAAAACTTTGTAAGTAAACCAGTACAAAATAAAAATTTTATTTTCCATTTAAAAATAGTTGTTGTTGATTGCACTTGAGTCAAGCATAACTCATAACGACCCTATGAACAAAAGGCCTGAAGCTTTTCTATAACTATTAAAATGTATCAAAGTTCATAGTTTCCACCAAGCCGCTCCTTGGAGGCAAGGATTCTGAGGCTTCGTCTGACATACTTTAAACGTATTGTAAAGAGGGACCGGTCCTTGGAGAGACACATCATGCTTGGGAGGGTGGAGGGACATCGCAGGAGGGGAAGAGGATGATACTCCTGCTTCCAAATCTGTCTTAAACTGGAAGCTCCACCAAACACTGTCCACTGTAGGTAACCATTATGACACCTCAATGGCACACAGTTCAGCATCACAGTAAACCCAGTTACCTCAGCGCAGCATATTGACAGAAGAGTGTTGTATCACTTGGAAAAAATGTTCCTACAAAATATAGCAACAACTGCCTTTTAAATACAAAAGCCCTCCCTGAGATCTTTTTGACTCTAAACATGAGGCCTAAATTAAAAAAAAAAACCAATATAGTATGCTTTTTGTTGTTATGTGTCATTGTACATACCTGTGATATATAGTGACCCTATGTACAGCAGCTCTGAACCGATCCCTGTCCTGAGCCTGTCTCATTAATTCTGACACATTAACCCCATTGACCCAGATAGTGTTATCAATCCATTTCATCCAGGGTCTTGCTGTTATGTGCTGAGTTGCTTGCGACTCACGGCAACCCTATGTACAATAGCCCTGAAAGCTGCTCTATCCTATGCCAACTTTACTGTCTTTGATACACCTATCCTCATTACCCCAGTCACTTAATCAATCCATCTCATCAACGGTCTTCCTCTATTTCTACACCCTTCCAAGCACGATGTTCCTCTGCAACATCTGGTCCCTCCTTGCAACATACTCTAAAGTATTTCAGACTAAGGTTCAGAATCCTTGCCTTGACCTTCTGCAGTAAGCACTTCAGGTCCTCCTCAGTTTCAGCAAGCAGGGTTGTGTCATCTGCATAACACAGGTTACTGATGAGACTCCCTCCAAACATGATGCCACGTTCCTCCTCACACAACCCAGCCTCCCAATGATCTGTTCTCCATATAGACTGAAAGGTCTGGAGATATGATACATCCCTGGCGTACACTCTTCCTCGATTTTGAACCATGCAGTGTTTCCTTGCTGTTCTGACAACTGTCTCCTAGTTACAAGGGGAAATGTGATCCAAAAAGCAATTATGTTTTTATAATTTTTTTTTAATGTACGGACCTAAGTTTCCCTGATCCAAATATAGAATGTTCTCAATCACTGATGTTAATGTAAAAAAGCTGGATCGTGAAAAAGAAAGAATAAAGAAATGATGCATTCAAATTATGCTGTTGGGAAAAGAATTTTTAGTTACTATGACCCAAGAGATAAATGGCCTATCTTGGAAAGAGTCTTGTTGAATGCTCCTTAGACTTCATTTCAAATACATTGGACATATCCACAGAAGAGATCAAGTCTCTGGAGAAAGACATCATGCTTGATAAAGCAGAAGGTCAGTGAAAAAAGAAGACGACACTCAATGTGAAACACTGACAAAGTGGCTGCAACTTTATATTCAAACATATCGATTCAGAGAAAAGCATAGATAAGACACTGCTATGTTCTGTTGTTCATAAGGTTACCATGAGTCAGCACACATTGAGAATACCTAACAACAACAAATAACCACAGATATAACCCACATCCATATAACAAATACTCTTTGAGGTCTTCAATGATTCTAAATAATGTAAAGATAATATAACTACAACAATAAACAACATACATGAGTCACTGTTGATTAAAACATTTGACAAACTGACTCCTAAAAATCACAGAAAATAGTACCACCAGTCTCGTTTAGAAATATTTCTACTTTAAATGTTTCTAAAATTCTTTATTTCCAGTGATTTTATAGGACCACCCATTGTTGTTGTTGTTATTGTTGATTGCATCTGAGTAAAAGAATGACTCATAGTGACCCTATGAACAAAAGCCCTGAAGCCCATCCACAACTATCGACATTTTCTAAGTTCATAAAGTTTCCAGAGGCATGTTGTTTAGGAAGTGAATGCCACTCCTGCTTCCAAAGGACCACTCATTATACGTTTCTAAGTAGTAAAAACAATCTGATCATGACTACACACCTAAAGGGTTACTGTTAGAACCCAGCCAGCATTACGCATGAAAGTAAATCTGGCAATCTGTTTCCATAATGAGTACAGCCAAGCAAACCCTATGAGGCAGTTCTACTCTCCACATAGGGTCACCATGAGTAAGAATAGACTCAATAAAAACTAACAACAACAAAAAAAAAAAAAAATAAGAGTCTTGAAACAACAACAGAAAAAAATCAAAGAATAATTGTTTTAAGACACTGTTCCTCACTGTATCTTCTGTGGAACATCTGCATTAGTTCCCTGGTGCGTGGAGTAAAAAGTAGATTCATAGGCCCGATTCTATCTGCATAATAAAATCTGTGGTAATTTTTAAGAATTTATATAAGTGACTATTTCACATTAAAAAAAAAACACAAACCACTGCTCTAAAGGCTGATGTAAATCACAGAAAGCCTCTTGGCAATGTCATTATCGGTTGAAAACTATATACTCATTTAAAAAGTGTCTCATAAATGTCCACCATTTCTTTCCCATACTATTTTCTAATCAGATTAGGAAACTGACAAAGATAAGCGCCACTTTTTATTTCTTCCCATAATCTTCCTGAAGTATATTCACAGGCATTAACTGTGTTTCCTTTTAATAATAGTTTTTAACCAATTTTAAAATGCTGCAATATTTTAAGAGAAGCTAAAAGTACTATATTTCAAGGACTCCAAGACAGAAAACAGTTCACTCATTCAGAAAATTAAAATAGTACTTAAATAGCAAAGTCACTATTTCTTGTAACTCTCAACTACAGCATTTTCCACAGTGACTTTTTTTTTGCATTGAGAAGGGGCTGAGTTAGAGGATTTCCATGATCCATTCCAACCCTAAGACTCTGATTCTCTTTATTCTCTTTATACTCAATCCCAGTGTTAAATAACACTGGTGTATAGCTGCTTAGGGGCTGGAAGATGAGTCAGCAGGTGGAGCCATTTGTGAGAAGCAGTTCCATTACACTTCAAACAACAGCGAAGCCAGAAAAAGACAGCTGCCATTGTTTACATTGCTGAACATGCTGTCCAGTTTCACAGGGCTGTGAAACCGCCTATTGTCAGCAAGCCCTATTTTTCTTAGTCAAAGGTTAAGAAGCATCAGACTAAGCTAGCAGTTCCAAAAAGCACAGAGAGCAATCTCATTTCCCAAAGGAAAAAAAAAAAAAAATAGTGCCTATCCACCAAAATCTACACATCACGGGAAAAGAATGTTTTAAAAAATGTAATAACATAGAACATCAGGGTTACAAATTTAATGGAATTTGTTAATTTCTAAAGATTTCTGAACTAGGAAATGGCTAATAGAACATTCAAAAACCATTTGTGCAATGAGGACTGTATCCCCAGTATCTGGTCTCTACACCTAGACTACTACAGTTAAGCACACTGGAATACAAGAAAAAGTGCTCCCAACAAGAAAAATCAAATAATTTAATGGCATAATTTAAATGAAAAATATACATAAATACGCTAACATGCATATATAGTTGTTGCTGTTGTTAGGTACTATAGAGTATGACTCATAAGGGACTTATGAACAAATCGGAACACTGTCCTGTCCTATCCTGTGCCATCTTCCTAATCTCTGACACACTTGAGCCCATTATTGCAGTCATGGGGTGCAATCCATCTCCCTGAATGTCTTCCTTTTTTCCTGATACTCTACTTTTCCAAGCAACTGTTTCTCCTAACAACATGCCCAAAGTAGGTGACAAGCAGCTTTGTCATCCTTACTCCCAAAGAGCATTCTCACTATACTTTTTTCAAAGCATACCTATTTGTTCTTTTGGCAATTCATAAGATATTCAGTACTCTTCTCCAACACTAAAGCTCAAAGTCATCAGTTTTTCTTCTATCATCCTTATTCACTGTCAAGCTCTCAGGGATATAGCAAATGTTTGGGAAAGACCATGATGCACCTTAATCTTCAAACTAACATCACTGTTCCTCAGTATTTTTGAGAGGTCCCCGACAGTGGATTTGCCCAATGCAATACATTTCCTGATCTCCTGACTGCTGGTACCAATAATATTGATAGTAGATGCAAGTGAGATGAAATCAATGATGAATCATTCTATCTTTTCTCCATCTATAATAAAGTTATCAGTTCAATGGTGAGAATTTTCATCTTCTTCATGCTGAGAAGAGAGAGAAGATAAAATACAATCCATATTGAAGACTATTTTCTTTCTCTTCTGCAGTAAAAATTTTAAAGTCTTCCTCACTTTCAGAAAATAAGGTTGTGTCATCTGCTTAACTCAGGTTGTTGTTGATGCTTCCTCTGATCCTGATGCCATTTTCTTCTTCAGAGTCCAGCTTCTTGAATAATTTGCAAAGGATACCAATTCAATAGGTATGGAGAAAAGGCACAAACCTGTTGTAGACTTTTTCTGGTTTTAAAACATGCAGTGTTCCCTTTTTCTGTTCAGACAACTGCTTCTTGGTCTAGCTATAGGTTTCAAATAAGCACAGTAAAATAAGTGTGTGGGGGGGGGGGTGTGGGTGTATGTATTATTTGTGTATGTACATATATGTATTACACTGACAAGAAACATTTACTATAGAAGGAAAAAGAAATAAAACAAGACCATGTTGTTGTTGGTATTATGTGCCATCGACTTGCTTGCAACTCAAAGCGACCCTATGTACAACAGCCCTAAACTCTGCTCTGTCCTGTGCCAATCGCACTGTCTCCGACACACCCATCCCGATTACACCAGTCACTGAATCAATCCACCTCATAGAGGGCCTTACCCTCCTGCGCTGTCCCTCCACCCTCCCAAGCATGATGTCCTTCTCCAAGGACCAGTCTCTCCTTACAACATGTCCAAAGTATGTTAGACCGAGCCTCAGAATCCTTGCCTCCAGGGAGCTGCCTGGTTTAACCCTTTCCAGGATGAATCTGTTTGTTTTCCTAGCAGTCCATGGTACCCTCAATACTCTTCTCCAGCACCACAGCTCATAAGCATCAATTCTCCTTCTATCCTCCTTAGTCACTGTCCAATTCTCTAATGCATAACAATTGATATAAAATTTATAATATCTAAGATCCAAAGAAATCCAATATCTTGTGAAACTCAATGGACTTCTCATCAATGTTCTTGTTATAAGTACTCAATTCAAATTTTAAATTCAGTTCCAATTTTCAAAAATAATTGAAAAGACTGTCCATCTTTACCCCTTACAGTCATTGGATTCGAACCACCAGAGCCACCATCTTTGAGTCAGTCGTGCAACTCAGTATAGACTATGCCACCATAGTGTCCTTAAAAGGTTAAGAAAATTTGTTGTTAGGTGCCATTGAGTCTAGTATGGCTCATGGCAACACTATGAATATCAGCTCTGAACTCTGTCCTATCTTATGCCATCCTCACAACTCTGACATACTTGAGCTTATTGCTGCAATCAGTGTGTCAATCCATCTCATTGAGGGTCTTCCTCCTTTTCACTGACTCTCCAAGCATGATATCCCTCTTCAGAGCATAACTTTTCCTAGCAATATGCCCAAAGAACATGAGATGAAGCTTTGTCACCTTTGCCTCCAAGGAGCACTCTAGCTACACCTTCTCCAAGACCTGTTTGTTCTTTTGACGGTCCATAGGATATTCAGTACTATTCTTCAACACCACAACTCAAAGGCATCAATTCTCTGTCATCCTTATTCAATATCCAGCTCTCAGAGGCACAGCAAGTGATTGAAAAGGCCAGAGTTTGAATCAGGTGCACTGCAGTCTTCCAGCTGGTATCATTGTTCCACAATAATGTTGGGAGATCCCTAACTGCAGACTGCTGGTATCAAAGGTACTGAATATGGACCCACGTAAGATGAAAGTCATTAGCAGTTTCAATCTTTTCTCCACCTATTATGATGTTGTCTATTGGTTCAGTGGTGAGAATTTTTGGTTTCTTGACATTAAAATGTAATCTATATTGAAGCTGTTTCAAGTATTTCTCACAGTAAGCAAGCAAGGACAGATACCCAGTCAATGAAGCAGTTAGCTTACAACCCTTTTAAAACAGTGAGAAATTTGTCTTAATGAGAAAACATATGCCTGGAGGGATAAAAAGGCAGAAAACTAAATTGTGTGCACAGCACTGATTACAATTTGCTTATGCAACATTTAGCATATGCATAGAGAACAAATATACAAAAATAGTCTTCTCTGCATCAGAATCAACTTATAGCTGACCCTCCAGTGGACAGCAATGGCTAAAATTGCACATGAAGAGACTGTGCAACTTTCTCCCAAGGAGCCACTGGTGGATTCAAACTGCTTGAGATAAAGCCTTTGATTTAGGAGTACAATTTTCTTTGAACTATACCATTAGAATGCCCTCTTAAATAGTAGGGCCAAAAAATGGCTGTTCCCTCTTAAATAATAGGGATGAAAAGTGTCTATCATTTCTAAACTACCTTGAAAATTGCCCAGTTTTATGATACTGAGCTCTGGTAGCCTTGTGTTAAGAATGTGCACTGCAATCCTAAAGGCACATCATTTGAACCCACCTCTGCAGGAGAAGGAAATAGCCTCCGGTGAGATTAACTGCCTCTGAAAACCCACTGGAAAGTTAGCTATCGGTCAGTTCCGACTCGATGGTATACAAAACCATTAAGAACTAAAGATATTTTGGCCATGCTATCAGAAGGGACTAGTCCTTGGGAAAACGGTATGCTGGGAAAGGTAGAGGGTCAATGAAAGATAAGAAGACCCTCAACAAGACAGACTGCATTGTAACAAAGGTCTTGAGTGTATCAGAGAGTATGAGGCTAATGCAGGATAAGGCAAAGTTCAGATCTTTTATTCACAGGGTTGCTATGAGCTGAAGTCAATTCAATGGCACCTAACAATAAAAAGTAGTAGACAGTGACCCAGAGAGCTCAGTTTACAAACTAAAATAATTCAAACTATAATTCTCTACAGCTAGCTAAATCAGAAACTTTAATTGTACTCTACTCAAACACCAAGTACTTGTAAAACTCTTTTTCTCATGTGGCCACTGTTTGCTCCTGACGTCATACTATAATGGTCCTTTAATGGGTGAAAACTTTACTCTAAGCACAACAAACATTAAGGGAGATGACCTTATGAGAAGTCAATTCTTCACCAAGTCCATTTGAATGCCTTCTAACCTGAGAGGCATTTTCCACCAGTATATACCAAACAATGTTCTGCTGTTTTACATAGGATTTTTGAGGGCTCATTATTTCTGAAATAGATGGCCAGTCCTGCTTCTTAGTCTGTCTTAGTCTAGAAGTTCCAGTGAAATCTGTCTACAAGGGTGACTCCAAAATTATTTGAAATAATCAGTGACTTAGCTTCCAGCACAGTAACACACAAACCACCACAATATCACAAGTAACAGAGAAACTGTAAATATATGTTAAAAATTGAAATGCGGACTATATAAAGTAGGAATCTAGGAAAAATGGAAGTTGTCAAAAATGAAATGGAACACAGACAGACATAACCTCAGTATTAGTGAGTTGACAAGCATTTGCCATTTTGAATGAGACAACTGTATGGCCTACCATGCTAGAAACGAGAAACTGAAGGAGGGTATTCATCACAAAAGGGTATTTCAAGATCTACTCTGAAGTATAATGCTATCAGTGATAGAATAAGAACTATATACATACAAGAAAGATCTGTTAGTATGACTATTATTTGAATATACACACTAAACCATATAGGTTAAAGATTAAGAAATTAAGGATCTCTAAGAACTTTTACTTAGAGGAGAAACTATGATTCAGTCCTGACGTGAGGGGAAAAGTGGGACTCCATTAGAACATAGCAGAGGGAGGGTTAAAATAAAATAAAATTGTCTTCTCTCTCTCACCTTATTCAAGAGACACATTAGCCTTCAATACACGTTATGTGTCAACATGAAGAAAACAAAAATCCTCACCACAGGGCCAACAGGCAGTAGTATCATGGGAGATGGAGAAGAGAGAGAAATTTTCAATGATTTCATCTTGCATGGATTCACAATCAAAATTCTTGATACCAGTAATCAGGAAATCAAAAGACACATTATACCAGGAAAGTCCACTGTCAAGGAATCTACAAAGTGCTGAAGCATTACAAGGTCAGTTTGAAGAGTATGGTGCACCTGATTTTTCAGTAACTTTATGCAGCTGAAAGCTGGATGATAAATAAGGATAAAAGAAGAATCATTGATGTTTCTGTGTTGTAGTACTGGAGAAGAGTGCTGATTATCCCATGAACTGCCAAAAGGCCAAACAAGTAATCTTGGAAAAAGTGCAGTCCTTGGGGAAAGGACCTCATACTTGGAAATGTAGAAGATCAGAGAGAGAAAAAAAAAGGAAGAATTTCAACAAGCTGGACTGGCATAATGACTGTAACAGTGGGCTTGAAAATATTAAAGATGGTCAGGATTGCACAGGATAGAAAGCACAGATTCATTGCTCACAGGGTTGCTACAGTTGTACTTGATAACACAGAACTTAACAAAAACAATTTCTGAAATCTGAAATTAAATTTGTTACCAAAATATATTACCAATAACTGGTAACTGAAATATAACAAAGTTAGAAAATGAAGGAAGAGTTGGTAGTTGTAAAATACAACTTTGGTGACAGAAGTGGAGATCACATAATGGATTTTTGTGCCATGATTTATTCATTGATAATACTTCTTTAAAAATTATAAAGAGAAAAAAATATTTCCATCTGTGGAAATATACAGTGGAAAAGCTCAATATCATCAGTCAGAGGATGATATGTGGAATAAACCATCAATTGTTCACATGGAAGTTCAAACTGAAGTAAAGAAAGCCTAAAAAAGTCCATAGGAGACAAAATATTTATTATACCATCTTAAGAACTGACAAGTATAAACAATAAGCAAAGACTTCCCCGTAAGAAAAGTCCTGGACCTAATGGCTTCACAGCTAAATTCTACCAAACATTAAGAGAGGATCTATTACCAATTCTACTTAAATTATTTCAAAAAGTTGAAAAAGAAGGTACACTTCCAGAGATATTTTATGAAGCAAGCATAACTCTAATATCAAAACCAGACAAAGTATCACCAAGAAAGAAACTACAGACCAATATCTTTCATGAATATAGATGCAAAAATCCTTAACAAAATCCTAGCCAATAAAATCCAAAAGCACATCCAAAAAATAACTCATCAAGACCAAGTGGGATTCATAACAAATATGAAAGGATGGTTGAATACAAGAAAAACAGCCAATTTACCATATTAACAAAGTAAATAACAAGAACCATATGATCTTAGCAATTGATGCAGAAAGGCATTAGACAAAATCCAACACCTTTTCCTGATAAAGACACTCTGCAAAATTGGAATAGAAGGGAATTAATTTTGTCAACATAGTGAAAAGTATATATGCAAAACCAAGATCAACATCATTCTCAATGGAGAAAGACTAAAAGCATTTTCTTTGGAAACAGGGACCAGACAAGGATGTCACCACTTTTATTCAATATTGTATTGGAAGCACTTGTTAGGGCAATATGACAAGAGAAGGAAATAAAAGTCATCCAGATCAGCAAAGATATGGTTAAAGTATGACTATATGCAGATGTTACAGTAGTATACACAGAAAATCCCATGGACTCAAAAAACAAAACAAAAACACCACTGTTAAAGTTAGTAGGCCAATTCAGTCGAGTAGCAGGCTATCAGACCAATATCCAAAAATCAGTGAGATTCCTCTATAATTTTTTTCTATATTTTATTAATTTTCATAAACATTTACAGAGATTTTGGGTTTCCATTCATTCATTGTTGCACTATTCTCTCTACCCTCCTCCCAGTTTGTTCTTGTCCAAATGCCACAGTGCTTGTCAAAGCCAGTTCTGATTAATCTTCTTTGTCAGTGTGTCCTTTGCCATTCCCTATCACTCCTCCCTGAGAGAGACTTCACCCTGAGTCATAAGGAAAAGGGGATGGCGTATTCTCTTAGCTACTTCCTGCTGAAAAGGGACGCTGTGGGTTTCAAATATATTTTTAATATATTATATTTTTACATTTTGTTTTATCCCTCTGCATCTCAGTTTTTAAAAATACTTCCATTCCAAAGAAATCTCATGAAGGGGGCTCCAGTAAGAAGCTATGCTGCCAATCTAAAGTAACATTCAAATCCACCAGCTAACTGCTCTATAGAAAAAGGATAGACAATCTTCCTCTTGCACAATTATACTGTTCTGTAAAAAATGCTGGTTTTGACTTGACAACAATGAGTAACAACTTCTGACTGGGTGTTTAGTTCTTTCACAAGTCATATTAAGAAATCGAAGAGACTTTTTACCTTTACTTGCTATTGTTTATAACTTCCTAAATTGATAGTTAAAATAAAAATAATTACTAACTAGGGTAGATTAATCTTTCAAGTATAATTTTCTACTTCAGAGGTTCATCTGTCTAAAGACCACTTCAAAAAGAAACTAATCAACATGATTCATTACAATTCCTTCCCAAAGTGATAATTATCAAGTTGGTAGTATTATAAACTGGTGTAAACTATCTACAATCAATTCCTTCCCAAAGAGATAATTACCAAGTTGGCAGCATTATAAACTGATGTAAACTATCTGCAAGACAATCAGAACCATAATGATATCATGTTTTTGAGTTCACATTTGAGAACTGAGTCGAAGTAAAAGGCCAAAAAGAACAAACCAAGTACTTTCACAGACTTAGAATTTTAGGATAAGAAGAGTTTAAAAGTTCAACAGCCACCTAGAGCCCTAGTTGGCTTGACAAGAAGATCACAGCAAAAATGAAACAAAACAGATATTCAGAAAAATGAAAAATTAAGGAAATTATATTAATATGATAAAATATTGGACAGTTATTTATGGCAATTATACTTATTAAATTAATAGAAAAATATCTAGTGAACCAAGTCAAGTGAAAATACAAATATTGTCCTAAATAGGTAAAAAACATAGTATGTAAAAAATTCTAGACTATGCAAGTGTTAAAAATTATGTATATATTTACTTTGAAAATAAATCTTCAATAATAAAAAAATACATACATGGACAAGGGTGCTCACTGCAGTTTTTGGTAAGTGTAAAATATCAGGCATAATCTGCCAACACAACTACTATACTGATATAAGGAATATTCTGCAGAAGTAAGAATGGAGGGAAGGGAAAAGAACGGATGAGACCTATAAATTGAAATTTATTTTCCAAAGGAAAAGGGGGGGAAAAAATCTATAGTATGCTACCTTTCTGTTCTTGAGGTTGAGATGCAATTCATATTGAAGGCTGTAGTCTTTGATCTTCTGCAGCAAGCAGGCCATCCTCACTTTAAGCAAGCAAAGTTGTGACATCTGCATAATGCAGTGTTGATGAATCTTTCTCCAATCATGATGTCACATTCTTCTTCAAAGTGTCCAGCTTCTCAAGACAACAAAAATCCTCACCACTGGACCAACAGGCAACATCATGACAGATGATAAAAAGACTGAAGCTGCCATAGATTTCTTCTTACTTGCATCCACATCAAGCCCCTTGGTACCAACAGTCAAGAGATGGAGAAGTACTGCATTGGGCAAGTCAGCTATGAGGAACCTCTCTAAAATGACTGAGCAGCAATGATGTCAGTTTGAAGACAAGGGTGTGCCTGATTCAGGCCATGGTCTTTTCAGTCACTTGCTATGCATCTGAAAGCTAAACAAATGGGATAACAGAAGAATTGATGTCTTTGAGCTATGATATTGGAGGCTACTGCAGAATATGCCATGGACTGCCCAAAGAACAGACAAATATGTCTTGAAGAAGATGCATCCAAAGTTGCGCCTTGGAGGCAAAGATGACGAAGCTTAATCTCACATACTTTGGGCATGTTACTAGGGGAGGCTATTCCTTGGTTTGGAAAGTTGGAAAATCAGCATCAACCAGATGGACTGATACAGTGACAAACAGTACTGGGCTCAAGTTTGTTAGAGATGATGGCACAGGACAGGACAGGGTTCATATCAGATTTGTTCATCAGATTTGTTGTTCAACTCAATGACTAACATTATACTAACATACTGTTTTACTAACAACATGCTAGCTTTGTGTAAGTAAAAAGGTGATATAAGAATATGTGTAAAGATTTACATACAGATATAATCATTCTTGGATGGTGACCAGAGATGGGAAGAGAGGGGAAAGGGAGTAAAAATTAATACATACATAATTTTTTAAAATAGATTAATAAATGTTTACAGAGATTTTGGATTTCCATACATTCATTGTTGCCTTTTTCTCCCTGCCCAGCCCTGCCGCAGTTTACTCTCCTCTTTGAAAAGTAAAAGAAAAATTATTTCATTGGTATAGAATCCCCCCTCTCCCCCCTCCCACCCTGAGTACACTCCACTATGCAACCTTCATTCTGGACTCTTGTCATAACCATAATACCCAATTATATATGCCTTTCAAACAATTATCTCCCTCATCTGTTTCAATGCAATATACATAATTTATCCAATTTTTCACAGTCTCATTCCAACTCTGATGTAAGTCCCATTCTACAATAGTGGCAACATGCAGTATTTGTCCTTTTGTGACTGAGATATTTCACTCAGCGTAATGTCCTCCAGGGTCACCCATTTGAATAATATTGCATGAGTTCCTTGTTTTTCAATGCAGTGTAGTATTCCATTGTGTGAAGAGCTTCTTTATTCATTCATTTGTTGATGGGCATAGGTTGTTTCCAACTCTTTGCTATTGTGAACATTCATTAAAAACATTAATTAAAATTAATTTTAAAAAATAAAAATAAAAAAATTTTAAAGATATTAATAATTGAATAAAGGGAAAGGTAATATCCAGTAAGGGGATAGCATATTACATTAAAGAAAAGTCAAACACAGAGAATTATAGAAGGATTAATAAATCTACGGTAGCAGAAGTCAAGGGATCAATAAAGAGCTCTTGAGGAAATCCGCTATCAAGAACTTCTTCAAAGCAAGTATGTCAATTTAAAAACTAAGATGTCAAAAACTAAGCATGTCAATTTAAAAACCAATCCAAGAAAGGTATTTTCAGTTATTATGTATGCATCTGAAAGCTGGATGATAAATAAAGAAGGTGAAAGAAGAATCAATGCCTTTTTGAGTTGTGGTGCTGGTGAACAGTGCTGAATATCCCAAGGACTTCCAAAAGAATAGACAAGTGCAACCTGGTAACTCTTTAGTGGTAGATGGAGAACCTTCATCGCATATACTTTGAGCTTGTTATCAGGCGGGGCCAGTTCTTGGGGAAAGGCATAATGCTGAGAAAGGCAGAGGATCAACAAGAGATAGGATTATAGTCCACAAGAGAAGACTGACACATTGATTAGAATAATGGGCTTGAAGATGGCATAAAAAAGGACAAGATTCTGATCTGTTCCTCACAGGCATGCTATGAATAGCTTTCAACTCCCCAGCACCTAACAACCACTGGAAACCTAGTTCATAGAGAATTGTGCTGCTAACATAAAGGTCTCATCTCTACAGTTGTTCACATCAACCAGATGATCCATGGGACAAAGATGAGTAATTTCCTCCCATAAGCTTTATAGTCTTGAGAACCCAACGGAGAGTCAACTATGAGTTTTGAGTTTTTTGAAACTAGGCATTAAAGGAATTGGTTAGCTACAGAAAAGGAGTGGCAAGAGTTTGTAATAATTCTCTAAACTTATCTCTTTTGTATAACTCTGAAATTTGAAGTTTCACACATCCATATGTTAAACAAACTCAAATGTGAGGCACAGTGTATTGTTCTTAGGTGCCAGGAAGTGGGCTCTAATAGTAATCCTATGTATAAGAGAACAAAACACTGTCCAATTCTGCACCATCTTCACAATCTCTGCTGTGTGTAATCTCACTGGTGTAGTTACTGTAGCAGAGGTTCTGATACAAGTCTTTCTGAAACTATAGTACACTTCTTATGAACCACTGATTTGGAAGCAACTCATGGCTGAACTTTCCATTGAGTTTTCAGAGGTAGTAAATCACATGGAAGGAGATTGCTCATTTTTCTCTACAGAGCGTCTGATAGAGTCAAACCTCATGCCATTGGCTTAGCAGTGCAATTCCTTGCCACAGGAGCTCCCATACAGATACACTGGAAATCAATAACTGGGTTGTGAATAGTAAGAGCCAGGCTTCTAATGTGTGAGATAAAAGGGAAGGCTAAAATGAGCCAGGTAGAGTTGCAATAAAGCTAGACATACAGTTAAAATTCATGGTTCATAACGTAGAGACAGGGAGCTCTGGCGGCCAAGTAGTAAGGAGTCATACTGTCATATTATCAATCTGAAGGCACAGTTTGAATCTGCCAGTTACTCTGCAGATCATGGGATCTACTTCCTCTGAAAACCTGCTGCAGCATTATCTATGGTTTATTTACAGCTCAACATTTCATGACAACACCACATGTAGTGATGGAGAGATACAGAAGCACAGATACTAGCTCTGATAAAAGGGCCTAAAAACAAGCCATTTCAGTAAGATTGAGCATAACTAGGACTCAACTCTTGATCTCTAATATAGTTCTCTAACATATAAATCGTTGATTCTGGGACTGGAACAAAGCAAACAGAAGATTTTATGATACAATAAATTCAAGGGGGAAAAGATGGTAATTTGTTGCAAAAGGACAACAGTCAAGTTAAATAAATAAACTCCTAATGGCCAAAACTGCAATAATTTGAGAGGTAGGGAAAGTCTCAGAGACACTAATGAATTTCAATTTCATAAAATATATATTTGTAAGTACAGGGTGATAGAAATAATAATCAAATAATAAGTGAATGGATAAGAAACAGTTCTTCCTCACAACGCAACTGTAAGTAGTAAATGTGGAAGGAAAAGGGGAAATAAAAGATTATGACTAAACAATCACAAGAGTAATAAATGTTGTAGACAAGGTCTGCTACAATGTAGCAAACAAAAGCTGCTTATTGCTGAAACTGGTGGGTTAAATACAAGGAGAAATGTTATTTGAAAAGTCTGGAAGTATTTCCCGTGAAATGCTTAACAAGCACAATTGGAAAGATAGTAATTGCAAACACCACCTTAGACAAAACATCAAGGCGATAGATAGTCTTATTGTTGAGTGATAGTCAATTGATTTAACTTATAATGATGTCATGTGATGGAATAGGGCATTCCCACAGGGTTTTTCAGGTTGTACTCTTTATAGAGTAGATCTCCACGTCTTTGTCCCTCCTTAACTATAATACACCAAGGTTCCTCATGATTAAAGGAAACATAATTACATCAAAATCATAAATCTCTTTAGATATAATACAATGAAAAAGACAGCATTTTTGTGGTATTCTTGAGATATATATATATATAAAAAACATCACACTCTAGTAATAAACATCAAACAAACTGAGGGAAATGCTACAAAATAACTTCATTAAATGTCAAGGTCATGAAAGTAAACACTGAGAAACTGTTACAGACTACACAAACTAGTCTTAAGAAGTATGAACAAAATGTAATAAGGAAAAAAAAACACACATTAGTAGAAAAACTGGTAATAAGTAAGTCCTTTAGTTCAGTTTCCTGAATCAAAGCTAATTTCCTACCATATTCAAATGGTTATGGAAAGCATTAACATTATGGAAAGGAGGTGAGAGATATAAGAATTTTTTTATATTTTCTTAGCACCTTTTCTACAAATTTAAAATTAATTCAAACTGAAAGAGGCTTTGATTTGAAAGGGAGAAAAGCAGTGGGAACTGACAATACTTAGCTTCTATTTAGTTCACATATGGAAATCACCAGGACAGCAGATTTAGTGGATGGGTAGGTATGTGAAGGAATAGGAAAGAGTCAATGGGGACTTGAAACAATGGGGTCTTATTAGACATAGATCAAAAGTAATTATATAAAATACAATGTACATGAATGATTATATCAAACAATGTAAATGAAAGACTGTATCAAACATAATGCACATGAATAAAACCCAATGTAAATGATAGTAAAAAAAATACTTTATCATATATATCAATAAATCACTAGTAAGTGTTTTTAAATGAAAAAAAAAACCCAAACCTTAACAATCACATTATAAATACAAACTGCTGGACCAAGGGATAGAAAATGCTTTGTTGCCTCATAAAGCATTTCAGCAACACATTTAGAAATAGCATTCTGTGGCAAGAAGCTGTACTGCAATCCCAAAGGCACATAGTTCAAGGTCACTAGCTATTCCACGAGGGGATGGGAAATCTCCTCCTGTGCAATTAACTGCCTCTGAAAACCCACCAGACAGTCAGCTATAGGTTGGTTCCAACTCTATACTACACAATAACAAACAACAAGAAGCTATATAATGGAAAACAGATAGGATACCTATGTAACTTATCTTTCGAACCCTGACCAATCCAAAACAAAGGGGATCTCCAGTTACTGTTCATAGGTCAAGATCAAGGTTATTAAGAACCTCAAATCAAATAGAGCTGACATAACCAGCTGCACTGGCACATCACCCTCACTTCCCTGAACCTCAAAACAAAGGTGGAAAAAGAACAGAAAGCTGAACTAGAAAATCCCTTCCAGCAGGAAGGGATTTCCATTCATTCCATTTACTAAGATTCTACGGTAGGTAAAGAGAGAGTTAATACATATTAAGATGCTTGGATATTTTAATAATTTTTTAAAGAAGATACTAAAAATTACATTGGCTACCCAAAGTAGCATGCACCTTCCAATGCTTGCCTGAAATGTAACTATCCAGCTAAACAACACACACACAGAAGTCCACTGCAACTCAAAGCAAGCCTATAGGACAGAGTCTAACACGTTGCCGCACACTTTTAAAATTGACGACCATGCTTAGAAACACATTTGCCATTATTTGCGGCACTGTCCCTGCAGAGTTTCTAAGACTGGTAAACATTATGGAGGCTGAATTACTCACAAAGAAGCTGATGTATGTGAACTGCCTACTGTTCCATTAAGAAGTTCTGGTGGCTTAGTGGTAAAGAGTTGTGTTGCCAACCCAAAAGCACATGGTTCAAATCCACCAGCTGATCCATGGAAGAAAAAGTAATAATCTCCTCCCAGAGAGATTTACTGCCTCTGAAAACCCACAGGAGAGACAACTATGAGCTTGTTACACCTTGACGATACATAGTAACAATCCTTCCATTAGCAATCTAGCATTCAGTAACTGGACTCCCAGGGCTTCTCCACCACAACATGAAAGGTAATAAATTGAGGTCAAGTATTTTACTGTGTCATTTTGAAAGAGCACTTATCTCAGAGTCAAGACTAGTTCCAAATTCCAATACTTCTAAAAATAAGAAGTAACATAATACTGACAGTATCAGCTGACTATGATACATATCAAGGAGCTCTGGTGGCCTAGTGGTTAAGAAGCTGCACTGCCAACTCGAAGACAAAAAGTTTGAACCGACTAGCTGCTCCATGTGAGAAAGATGGGCAATCATCTCCCTGTGATTTACTGTCTCTAAAAACCTACCAGAGGGTCAGCTCTTACTCATCAGTACACAACAACAATAAATACTAGCTTCAAAGAGCAAAAACACTAACCCCACACTTGACATTAATACAAATACCTTAATTAAAACCTACTTCTTTGCATATTCAAAGGTAAGATAAACATGCACATCCAAAAACTTCTCCAACAGGGTAAAAAGGGAAGCCACAGACTGGGAAACAGTATTTGGTAATCACATGTCAGATAAGGGACTTATAGCTAGAATTTATAAAATACTTGAGCACCACAAGAAGATAAAGGTAAAGAATCCAACTGAAAAATGGGCACAGGATATGAACAGATACTTCACCAAAGAAGACATTCAGATGGCTAACAAGCACATGAAATGTTCAAAATCCCTAGTTCTAAGAGAGATGCAAATCAAAACAACTACGAGAAATCATCTCACCCCAGTCGGAATAGCAAAATTTAACAGAACGGCAAGCAACAAATGTTGGCGAGGTTGTGGAGAAACTGGAACCCTTACTCACTGTTGGTGGGAGTGTAAAATGGTGCAACCACTGTGGAAGGCGGTATGGCGCTTTCTCAAAAAGTTGCAAAAAGAGATACCATTTGACCCAGCAATTCCACTACTGAGAATATATCCCAGAGAGACCATAAGTGACATCCAAGCAGATATATGCACACCCATATTTATCATGGCTTTGTTCACAATAGCAAGGAGTTGGAAACAACCCAGGTGCCCATCAACAAACGAATGGGTAGAGAAGCTGTGGTATATTCACACAATGGAATACTGCGCTGCATTGAAAAACAAGGAACTCATGCAATATTATTCAAAATGGGTGACCCTGGAGGACATTATGCTGAGTGAAATATCTCAGTCACTAAAGGACAAATACTGCATGATGCCACTGCTGTATATATACTGTCAAGTCGGAACAGACTAATAGCTGAATCGTGAATGGGTTTTCAAAGGCAGTAACAGGAGGACATTGCCCATCTTTCTACTGTGGAGAAGCTGGTGGATTCGAACAGCATCTTTGATTGGCAGCGCAATTCCTTACCTCTAAGCCACCCTCTTTACTGTTGTCTGTCGTTGTATCTAGAGAATGATCTGTATATTGCTAATTATCTTATAGCTCAGTTTGTACACACTTGCTTTTTTTATTGTTCTTTTTTTGTAAATATTTTTATTGAGATTTTAATGAAAATCAACATTGAATAAGGGTTCCAGTTTCTCCGCAACCTTGTCAGCATGTGTTGCTTGCTGTTCTGTTGAATTCTGCTATTGTTACTGGTGTGAGATTGTATCTCATAGTTGTCTTGATTTGCATCTCTTAGAGCTACGGATTTTGAACATTTATTTCTTCATGTGTTTGTTCCTATTGTGTGCCCATTTTGCAATTGGGTGATTTACCTTTATCGTGTTGTGGCATATTGTTTGTTCTTATTAGTGCAGCACCTGTGTTTCAGTTTGCTGTACTAAGTTAACTCGTGGGTTGCTGTGATGCTGGAAGTTACATCACTGGTGTTTCAAATGCCAAGAGAGTCATCAATGGTACACAGATTTCAGCAAAACTCTTAGACTAGGATGGAAAACTTGCCATCCACTTCTGAAATAATAAGTATCAGAAAACCCTATGAACAATACAAGATTATAGTATATGGGCAGAGCCCAGATTAGAAGTCACTCAAATGATGGAAAACAGCTGCAAGCATCCTTTAATATTCAGAACTTGGAATGAACAAAGTATAATTTAGGAAAATTGGAAATCATTACAAGTGAAACAGAACACATGAAGATTGACATTCTAGGCAATAATGAACTGACATGGGTTGGCAAGGGCCACTTTGAATCAAACAATCATATGATCTATTTATTACACCGGAAATGAAAAAAAAATGAGGAAGAATGGTGTTGTATTAATAGTGAAAAAGACAATTTCAAGATCTATCCTCAACTACAATGTTGTGATAGGAGGAGTGATAAATATACAAGAAAGACCTGTTGATACAACTATTCAAATATATGCACCAAGTAAAGCCAAATAGGAGGAAATTGGGGACTTCTAACAAATTATACAGTCTGAAATTAATGCAGTCAAGATGAATTAATAGCTATGGGTGAACGGAATGCAAAAGTTGAAAACAATGAAGAAGAAATGGTAATTAGAAAGTACGGTGTTGGAGACAGAAATGAGGCCAGAGATAGAATGAACTTTGCACATTTCACGATTTATTCATCATAAGCACTTTTTTTTAAAAAAACACAAAGATGTTATTATACATGGACCTCACCTAATGGATTATGCAAGAATCAGACTGACTGCATCTGTGGCAAGAATCACTGAAGATCAATATCAGCAGTCAAAACCAGACCTGGTGCGGACTGTGAAACAGACCATCTACTTTCTGTTAAAGATGGTATCATAGAATGGAATATTGGGTTTTATCTTTCCTGCTTTTTTGTTTCAACCTCCAGATCTAAAAAAACCAAAAACAACAAACAAACCTTCAGAAACTGTTTCATCATCTAAGTTTCCCAATAAATGAAAAACAAAACCAAAAGAAATTATTTCCAAGAAGAGTATTAAGTCAATTCAATAGAAAAATATAGTACTTTTAAGAAAAATTATACAAAGGAGCAACAGTTTTGTAAAATATATATAACATGGGAGAGTCTAGAGAAGTATAACACTGAGTGAACTCAGCCTCATAAGGACAAATAATACTGCATAAGACCATTAGTGTTAAAAATAGAAGGAAAACTGTAAGATGTGTATAACTGTCCAGAAAGGGAAGAGAAAGTGGGGAAGGAGGAAGAAAAAGAGGAAGGACAGAAATCACTAGAATAATACAGCTTAGTGGGTAGATGGGGGGAGTGGGAGGGAATGGGAAAGATTCACTAGGACTTGAAATGATGGTGTAATAATAGGCATAGATCAATGGTAATTAATTATAGGGGACATAGTGTATATGAATGTATAAAATACAACATAAATGAGGGATTGTATGGAACACAATGTATATGAGTGAAACACAATATAAATAAACTACTGTGAACCAATTTTTAAAATGTGAAAAAATACACTGAGAAAATTAGATATCTACATTCTAAAACTGCTGGGCTCTTGTGTGTCAGTAAGTGTAAGGATGGCGCAGGACAGAACAGGGTTCAGCTCTTTTGTTCATAGGGTCGCTATGAGTTGTGCTTGATTCAACTGCACCTAACAACAACAACATTCTAAAAAATTAAATTGAACCCTAACTCACTTCATACACAAAAAATAGCTAAAAAGAGCCATATACAAAAATTAGTTCAAACGGCTCAAAAACCTAATCTATATATAGCTATAATTACAAAACTCCTATTAGTAAATTTTTATGATCTTGGGTCAGGCAAGCCTTCTTGGACTCAACAAAACTATAAATGAAGAAAGAAAAATAAATTGGTCTTTATAAAAATTAAAAGTTGAAATGTAGGGAAATCCCCCACAAAATAAGAAAAATTTGCTAATCTTATCTCTAATATAGGACCTGTATCCAGAATACATAAGGAACACTTACAACTCAAAACACACACACACACACACACACACACAAAAAAAATAATAAAACTACCCATAAACACTTGGCAAGAGATTTGGTCAACTTCCACCAAAACAACAAATTCCCAGTAAACACATGAAAATATACTTGACATCAGCTTTCAGGCAAATGCAAATCAAAATCACAATGAATTAACACTTAGCAAGTTGGTGACAAAATTTAACAACATAAAAGCAAAATAACCAAATGTCTGTACTTCTCTTCAACAACTTTATCTTGCTGTTAAGTGTCTCAGAGTCCACTAAACTCATAGCCCCCTATGAACAATGGATCTGAATCCTGGCCTATCTTGTGCCATCCTCACTGTCTTTGATATACTTAAGTCCACTGTTATAGTCCCTATATCAATCCATCTTGTTGAGAGAATTCCTCTATTATGCTGACCCCTCCATCTGTCCATCTTCATTACAATCATAATGAATTAATTATAATGAATTATCATTGAATATCCAGTAGGGAGACTTATTCTAAAAAGACATACCAAGAGGTAAAAATGCAGAAAAAGTTGAAATCCTGACTCACTGCGGTAAAATTTAAATGCTGCTTTGGAAAACAGTTTGGCAGTTCCTTGAAAAGTTAAAACATGGAGCTACTATTATGATCCAGCAATTCCACTCATAAACACAAAAGAAATAAAAACACATCCAGAAAAACTGTTCACAGATGTTCACAGCAACATTATTCATAACAGCCAAAGATCCATCAACTGATGAATGGATAAATAAAATGAGGAGTGCATAGTAATATTCTGTAATAAAGATAAAAGAAGTACAGATAAATGCTACAATATAGATAAACCTTGAAAGCACCCTGTCAGTTAAGAACAAATGCATACTGCATTATAGTATCTTTATGCAAATAACTAAAGCTTCCTAAATTTGTCTGCCATTCTCACCCTCCTCCCCTGGGAGTATCTGAGTAAACTTTTTTTAAACAGCTACCTTTTTTTTTTTTTTTCATAGTGGTGCTGACAAAAATGCCTCCTGGGAATAAGGACATGATTGGCATACAGACACAGAATATATGTGTTTTTTGCATAAAAATATCCAGTATTCCATTTAAATAAAATGTCTATACTATGCAAACCTGACATTATAGTAAAAACATGAGAAACCTTCCATGGAAAGGACACAAGAGCCAATGCCATAAGATTCAAATAGCAGTAATTGTGAAAATGGAATAGGACCAAGAAACATAAGGTCAGAGCCAACTCGAGGACACCTAACAACAATAATACAGACAAAGTAGGTCAGGGAAAACTAGGAGAGTACCAATGATTTCTTCTGGGGTTGATGAAAATGTTAAAAAAATTACTGTAGTGTTGACTACACAATTATGTGAACACACTCAAAAATATTGCACTGTATTTTCTAAATGGGCCCAGTTATCTTGTATGTAAATTATAACTCAATAAAACCATTAAAAAAAAAAAAAAGAAATGGCTTCACACAGGTAAACACTATTTCCCTTATCTTACCACCATTAGATGTCCTGTAGAATCTAGACCATTATTTGAGTACTCTATCACAAGCATGTTCTTCCACTTTAAGCACACAGTTCAGAATTCTGACAAGCCAGTAAATATCATTGTCATTTTCAAGACCAAAACTTTTATTGATGCTGATCACTCACTTGAACTTGACACAAGCTATTCCTCTCTGATTCAAATTTTTTAAATCTATCTTTCATTTCAAGTTCTACATCTTAGCCTATTTTCAAAGGTTTAGAAATAGTCAGTAGCCATCTCACTCACTCCTTGTTTATTGTTTTTTCAAAGCTCACCCATTTCCATGAGCTTTCAAATGTCAAAATACTGTATGTACTCAAAACTGACATCATTTACTTTCTATTTCCATCTAGATATTCCCCTGTATCATCCTAAAATAATGTTTTAAAGCATAACCTTTTCTATTCAACCAGTCTTTATATTGCTTGATATATGTGCACCAGAGGGGATAAAATAAATCTAGGTAGCCTAGCAACACTTAAACTTAGTATTTCCACATTTACGTATCACTTCTTTACACTCCTATCTTTTTCCTCTCTTCCCTTGATCATACATTTGAGAATCAATTAATCAAATAAATATCACAAATATATACAATTCATTGACATACTGACTACAATGTACTTGAGGATGGCATAGGCTAGAAAAAAGTTCAGATCTGTTATTTACAGGGTCGCTATGCACAGCAGTCTGCTCAAAATTTAACAATATACAATTCATAACAAATATCATCCTCTATTTAGTATTCTTGACTATGTACATAAGGATGGATTTAAGCAACAATAAAGGAATGTAAATAGGAGAGAATATTACATAAGTATTTAATGTTATAAATAATACAGTGTTGCTGCGTACCATAGAATCAGAACACCCATAGCTGACCCTCCAGGTTTTCAGAGGCAGTTAATCACATGGGAGGAGACTGCCTATGCTTCCCCCACAGAGGAGCTGGTGGCCTTGAACTGCAAGCCTTTGGGATTGCATAGTAACTTCTTGCAAGTAGGCCAAAAGAGCTCCTAAGAACAATAACTCAAAGTTTTTTACTTAGTGTTAATGGTTTGCATCCTTCTCTTTCTAATGTATCATGGTAATTTCAGATCTACAGGTTAACTTCTGAGCTACAAGCAAAAGGTGAAAGAATATTCCAAAAGAATCTTTCTAAAGAAATAAAAAATTTATTTGCATCCCAAAATAATACAGAAGTATTATGGAGAAGTAAGCTTAAAAGATGACAGTTAATAACAAAGCTAGTAAACCACAGAATCATTTATAAAATTTAACCTTAATTATATTTCAAAAAACTGTATGGAAGTACATTAAAATGAAAATACATAGGGAAAAGTGAGCAAGGAAGCATGTAAAAATGTTATTTTGTCACAGAAAACTTGTGGCTGATTTTTTTTATGTCATTCTTTCTTAGATTTTTAAAAATGTTCTTATTTAATAATCTTTAAACTTTCATGATTTAAAAACTTACTTTAAAATAACGTTTGTCTAGAGATATTCTTCCTCTTTGGAAACAGAGATAACAATCATAATCCTCCCTATCTATACTTCAAATACAACTCATCTGCTTTAAATGATTTTCTAAACTGAGTGAGAAATAGTCCATCTAAATGGAAATTACAGAATTATTCTCAATCCAATTACAACTCAGTGCAAAACTATTTCAGGATAGTCTTGAGGGCCAAAAGCAATTTATGAAACCATCTATATTAGACCTAAAACTGATGTGAAACTCTCAAACTTAATTAACAGTTCACTCAATAAATTTATAGATCAACTGCTATTTGTCAAGCACTATTGTAGGTGTTAGCAACACAACAGTAAACAGAACAGACAAAAATATGTGCCTTCGTGGAGCCTGCATTTTATCCCTAAAATTTAATGTCACATGAGAGTCAGACCACACATACGTAGCTCAAGAAATGACACAATAACCACGAGTTAATAAAGATCATAAAAACAGACAAATTTCAAATGCACTTAAAAGAATTTAAATGATTTCAAATTTCAGCTCAGGCTACAAGATAATAAAAAGCTCCTCCTAGTTGGCAGCAAGCCATAAAACTAGAAGCAGTTCGAGAATTCAGAAGCAGCTTGGGATCCTGCAATATTTCACTGGCATCACTCTCCACTGCAATCTATGCATCATTCGAAGTCATGTGTCTGACTAATGGTCAGAAAATTATGTTCTATTAGATCAAAGTACTCTTTCTATAGTAAAATTTGTGTCTCATCACAGTTTATTCTAGAACTTGCTTTCTCTCATACCTCTGAACGAACTAACTGCATCATCACCTTGTGCATGCTGGCATCTGACTGCATCAACCTTTATGGTTTCCAGCAACCCACAACTGGCAATACAGTCTTCACTGTTAAAAGTGAGGGAGACATTTCAGTCTCTAACTTCAACATTAGTAAGCCAAAACCAGAGAATTTTTTTTAAATTTTTTTTTTTAATAAGTAAGATGTCTTCTCTCTGTTCACATAAGCAGGCTCTTAACATCAGTAAGTCAATATGGGAACATTGGCCATCATACAAACTATGAAGCCATTCATAAGTCTCTATAAATCCTTACCCACTACTAGCAGAACATTAAAAACCTCAAAACAAAGATTATCAGTACATCCTTTAGAATCACAAACCACTATAACTCAAGAGTTTCACAGAAAAAAGAGTCTACCCTTTAAGCCTTATTTTAAAGAGGGATCTGATGCCCAGTCTTGTTATACGACTAATTCAAGATAACATATCTATGCTTTTTCTTTTTTGTGTATGTATGTGTGTACTGTCAAATCAGATCTGACTGGTACAGGAGGAGACTGCCCCTCCTTCTCCAGCAGAGCATCTGGTGGATTTGAACTGTGCGCCTCTGGGACTGCAGTGCAGCTTCTCACAATTAGGCCACCAGAGCTCCCCTGATAATGTATCTATTAAACTGGAAGAGCCAAGCTCCAATCCAGATTGTCCTGATATGCATTTCTCAATGCTGTTAGGTTGGTTCCAACTAAAAGCAACCTTATATGGAACAGAATGAAATACTATCTGGTTCTGCTTTATCCTCACAAGTATTGCGATTGTGTGACACCACTGCTGTCGCCACGGTTTTAATCCATTCTACTGAGGGTCACTGATCCTTTATTTTACTAAGCCAAATCTACTCATATTTTAAGAACATGACAAAGGCCAATAAACATTGCTTCCAATCCAGAATTTAACATGAAAAGTGTACAAGCTGTTCATCAAAGGCCTTTATCTGGAAAGTGAAAAGTCTGAGGAAAAAATTTTAACAATCCACTTATGCAAAACTATTCTTTTTATAAGCCAAGAGCCTAATAAACCTTACATAAAACTTCTACAACTTAACAACAAAAGACAATCAAAAATATTGATGAAGAGCTCCAATAGGTAATTTATCAAAGAGGATACTGAAATGGCCTACAAGGCCATGAAAAGAGCTTATCATGGCTAGCAGAGGATGGGCAAAGGAGAGGTGGATTGTCACAATGAACTTTAGTGAGTCAGGATGTGTGAGGACGGTGCAGGATAGGTTAGGTTTGTGGTTCATAGAGACTGCACCTAACAACATGCCTAGCCATTAGGAATATACAAATTAAAACCATAAGAGATTTTATTACCTCACCCTCATGCTGACCAAGTTGTGTAAAAACTGCAACCATTATTTAATTTCTGGTGAGAATGTTAAATGGTATAATCACTGTGGAAAACTTTGACAGTTTGTCAAAAGCTAAAACACAGAAATACTTACTATATAACCCAGTAATTCCTAATCTTAGATATGTACACACCAAGTGAAGCAAATAGAAACCTATTCAATTGTACATTGTAGCACTTCACAATAGCCAAGATGGAAACAAATGAAATGTCTATAAATTTATGAATGGATAAATACATGTGATAAATACATAGAATAATACATCCATAAAGAAAAAGGAAAACCTGATACATAACACAAAATGGTTGAAACTTGAAAATACTATGCTGAGTGACATAAAATTCAAACTCATTACCACTGAGTCAAAACCAACTCATCACTGACCCTTCAGCAAATTTCTAAGACTATCAACTGCATTGGAGAATCTCACTACCCCAGAGCTACTAGTGGATTCACACTGTCACAGAGGTATGGCCTTCGAGTTAGTGCAACTCCCTACAGACTTTGCCACCAGAACCCCCTTAAGTCATATAAACTCACACATTGCCATCAAGTTGGAAGAGGCTATAAATTGCATGAAAGGAGATACCCCACCTTTTTCTGAAGAACAGCGGATTCAAACCACCTGCCTTTGGGTTGGCAGTAAAACTCCTTACCCACAAGACTGCCATGTAACTTATATGAAGTAAGAAAATTTAAAGAAAAGAAAGATTATTTGGTAATCAAGGACAGGAGGGAAAGAGAAAGGTAAGAGCTTTTGCTTGGTGGCATTAAGTTTATATTAATGCTAATGAAATGTTTTCAACAAGAATAGAGATAATAGTATAATAAAAATGTAATCAATGGTACTAAGTGGCAAATGTTGAAATTGTGTAGGTGAATGCTGAGTTTATTTTTACGATAACTGTTTAAACAGAATGGGGGGGAATGCAAGATTATTATGAGATTAAGTGGGAAAGGGACCAACAGTAATCACAGAGATCAAATACATCTCTCATTCTTAAATACTAATTCTTCAGATCATGATATAGAAGACATTTCAAATATACAGCAACTGTGTTTTAATAGCCACCTTCTTTGGCATCTTTTCTAACTTCTCAGTCCTTGCAAAAACCTGAAATGTGACTGAGAACTATTTAGTAAGGCATGCACTCATTGCCTTCAAGTCAGAACCAACAGGGAGTTGGCCCTCCAGTGGGTTTTCAGAGGCGGTAAATCACACTGGCGATTACCCATCTTTCTCTACCTCAGAGTTGCTGGTGGATTGGAACTACCTGAGAAGGCACCACCTTTGGGTTAACTGCACAACCTCCTCCAGACTATGCCACCAGAGCTCCCTTAGTAAAGTTACGCAGTATAAAAAAATTCTACATCATCCAAAAAAATTTTAAAAAATTGGGAAAAGCGGCAGGCAAAATGAGAATATAATGCAAGCCTGGGTTCTTATTCTTTTGTCTACTTTAGCTTAGATGTTAAGTTTTTGTTGTTGTTCTTAAATCTGTGAAGTTAAATTCTACCTCAGTAGCAAAGCTATGCACAACAGGAAAACACTACCCAGTCTTGGGTCAATCATCCTTGTCATGTTCTGAACCCACTGTTGCAGTCACTGTGTCACTTCAGCCCGTTAAGGGTCTTTTTTTTTTAACTGCTGATCTTCACCAGTAATCTTATCTTTCTGATAATGTCTAAAGTATATGTCTACACTTTTTTTTTTTAAATATATGTCTACCCTTCTAAGAAGCATTCAGATTGTGCTCCTTCTAAAAGAGACTGCTAATTCTTCTGGAAATTCAAGGTATTATTCTGGCAGTCCTAGCCAAAACCATAATTAAAGTGTATCAGTTTTCCCTTTTCCTTGGTCTTTCCTTTCATTGACAAATTTGGCAAATGAAAATGTCATAACCTATGTTGGGTATCCTTCAGTCTCAAAGTGACATCTTCAAGTCTGGTGCTGTAAGCCATATATGTCCAGCGATTTAAATCCAACATGAAGAGAAAGATATCCTCCATTAAGACATACAGCCTCAGAAAATGGATGACAGGGTTTCTGGTTTTAGTTTGGGTATTTTTTATTCTCCCCTCCCCCTCCCCCCAGATCTACTCAAGGCAA
This sequence comes from Elephantulus edwardii, assembly GCF_000299155.1. Taxonomy (NCBI): domain Eukaryota; kingdom Metazoa; phylum Chordata; class Mammalia; order Macroscelidea; family Macroscelididae; genus Elephantulus; species Elephantulus edwardii. Next base: position 10,619,058 of record NW_006399778.1, on the reverse strand, counting down.
TGTCACTCAGTTCCTTAACTATTGCTTCCATGGTGGCATGGATTCAAATACAATTAAATCCTTATCCAATTCAACATTTTCTGTATTTATCATGATGTTGCAAATTGGTCCAGTTGTAAAGATACTTGTTTTATGTTGAAATGTAATCCATACTGAAGGCTGTTGTTTTGTCCTTTATCAGTTAAGTACTTCATGTCTTCTTCACTTTCAGCAAGACTATCACATGCACATTACAGGATGCTGTAAGTCTTCCATCAGTCCTGATGATGTGTTACTCAGAGTGCAGTTTCTGTATTATTTGCTATGTATAGATTGAATAATGGTGAATAGATACAATACTGATACATATCCTTCTAATTTTGAATTATGCAAGATCCTCTTGCCCTATTCTTAAGATTATACAGGAGTACCATTAAGTGCTCTAGAATTCTCATTCTTAATGTTATCTATAATTTGTTATGACCTACACAAATGCCTTGGCACAGTTAATAAAACACAAGTGAACATCTTTCCAGTATTTTCTGCTTTAAGCCAAGCTCCATCTGGCATTAGCAATGATAGCCCTAATCCATATGCTCTTCTAAATTGAGCTTGAATTTCTGACAGTCCTGCCAATGGACACTGCAACTCTTGAATTACCTTCAACAAAAATTTACTTGCATGTGATGTTAATACTATTCAGTAATTTCTACATTCTGTTGCATCACCTGTTGGGCACAAATGTGATCTCTACAGTTGGTAGATATACTTTATTCTTTAAGGTTCATTTAGACAATCTACTTGTCAAGCAATATGTGGCCATGAACTAATATAGTACAGTGTCTGTGTGTTCTGGATTATGCAGTCTTTATATGAACTTACCCCTTAGCTACCACTTATGAAAGTGTATTCCTCTCCCTCATTCCCTCAAGATTAAATACGTAGACTTAGTGAGAGGTATGTTGATACGGTAGAGAGGACATCATCTGATAAAGAAGAAAAGACATTGTTGGCCTATGATTTAATTTCCCTTGGCTCTACAATCAAGACTCATGGTAGAAGCAGTAAAGAAATAAAAAAATGTGTTTCACTGGAGACCCCTCCAAAGTGCTAAAAAGCAACAATGTCTATTTAAAGACTAAGGTGCACCTTATCCAAGCCATTATATTTTTAATTCTTTCCTATGTATTGGAAAGTTGGACAAAGAATAAGGCTGACAGAGGGACTGATGTCTCTGAATCGTACTATCAGCAAGAAGTACTGATTATCCTATGGACTGCTAAAATATCAACAAATCCAAAGTACTCCTTATAGGCAAATATGGAGAAAGTTCATTTCCCATACTTTAGGTACGTTGTCAGAAGGGGTCAGTCCTTGAAAGACATGTTGGCAAAGGTGGAAGATCAGAGAAGAGTAGAATCCCAAACAAGATATAATGACACACTGTGACCAAGCATATGGGAGATTGTGAAGATAGTGCAGGAAGGGTAAGAATCCTGTTTTATTCACAGGGTCACTAAACATCAGTGGATTCAACAGTACATGGTAACAGGATTTAGTCAGTCACAACCATGGTCTGACTCAGCCCCACCATTTACCAGGTATGTAACTTTGAAAACATTACCTTCAGTTCCCTCACCCGTAAAATACGGACACAGAAAAAGAATCTTCGCAATGTGGTATTGGAGAAGAGTAGTGACTATTTCATGGACTGCCAAAAAAACCAAACAAATGTGTCTTGGAGGAAGCACAACGAAGATGCTCCTTAGTTTTAAGGATGCTGAAATTTTGTCTCACATACTTTGGGCATGTTGTCATCAGGGGCCAGTCCTCAGACATTCGGCTGGAAAAGGAGGAGGATCAGAGAAAGAGAGTAAGATCCTCAATAAGATGGACTGGCACAGTGACTCTAACAATGGGTTCAAGCATTTTAGATTGTGAGAATTGCACCGAATAGGGCAAGGTTCAGATCTCTCCACGAGATGTGATGAAGTGTAGTTGACGAGACGATACTTAAAATAGTAAGAATCTTCTTCATTGAGATTCTTAGTGAGAATTACAAGAAAGCAGCCATGTACTGTTGCTAGATTAGTAAGCATCATTCCCACTGACATCAAGTCGATTCAGATGCAGTTTCAGAGTGTGTGTGTGTGTGTGTGTGTGTGTATTATACACTCTGAAAATATATGTATATATAATATATACAGATATATTTTTCTGAGACTCTCCATCATTGTCCCATGGTGCAGGTGGTTGATATGAACCAATAATCTTTTTGATCAGCAAAACATCTTAAGCACTACACCACCACAGCTCCTTTTTTAAAAGGCAAACTGCTCTTAATATAAGTTACTTTTGATTATGTTTGGTTAGAGTTTAGTTGTTGTTATGTACCAAGTAGGAACCAATCAATAGCTGACCCTCCAGTGGATTTTCAGAGGCAATAAATCACATGGGAATTGACTGCCCATCTTTCTCCCACAGAGCAGCTGGCAGATTCGAACCACATGCCTTCAGGTTGGCAGCACAGCTCCCTATCATCAGAGCTCGGGGGAAAAAGAAAAATGTTTGCAACTTCAGTCAGTTAGCTAAAACTGAAAATCAATAGAGAATACCAAAAGTACAGGTAAATTACAACATAAAAAAAAAATCAAAGGCTTGGTTTTTCGGGTTGTTTTTTTTTCAACTGGCATGTTCAAATGCTTCACATGCATTTAAAAGTTGGACAAAAAGACTGAAGAATTGGTGCCTTTGAATTGTAGTGTTGGAACAGAATATACCATGGACTATTAAAACAACAAAATAAATCTTAGAAGCCAGAATGGTGCTCCTTAAAAGCAAGGACTGTGAAACTTCATCTCACATACTTTGGATATGTTGTCAGAGGGACCAGACTTCGGAAAAGTAGAGTCAGTGAAGAAAAGAAGTCCCTCAATTAGATGAATGAACAGTAACTGTAACAATGGTACTTGAGCATAGAGAAATCCTGGAAATGGTGCAAAACAGATCATTGTAAGTTAAGAGTTGGTCTCATGGCACCTAATAAGCAACAGCGGCATCCACTTCCTACACAACATGCCTCTGGAAACTCTATGAACTTTGATAAATGTCGACCGTTGTAGAGGGGCTTTAGGCCTTTTGTTCATAGGGTCGCTATGAGTCATGTTTGACTCAAAGGCAATCAACAACAACAATAGCAACAGTATTTTTTATTTTAAAATATATTTTTCATATATATTTTAAAATATTTGGAAATATAGGGCACTTTATGGTTGCCTCAAGAACCTTGATTTTCTTTTCCAAACTAGTTGCCCCAAAACAGTAACTAGACTCCCCATGACTGTCAGCAGCCTGAGAGAAATTATACCCTGAAGTCTTTCCATATAAATAGAGAGAACACAGTGTATTCATAACAGACTACAAAATTGTTCTTTAAGTCAGAACTTTTTTTGGCACCTGAACTCAAAATCATTTCCTCTTGAATGAAGTGAAGGGCAAGTAATTTCTACTTAAGGGCTAGAATTTTCTGAGAACTCAAGAACTCTCGGAAAATATAAGCAAGACCTTCTGGGTATGGATTGTTTTCTGTTGGGAGAATCTATACAGCTCCTATCAAAATGTCCAAGTTGTTTACTATGCATAAAAGGTTAAAAGATATTGTAAAGATTCTCAATAGAGTCTTCAAGCGCCTCTTAACTAAACCTGGAGTGAGCCTATCTCAAGGCAGTTACTTTGAAATGCCTATTTTATAAACTATGAGTTTCATTTTACGAAAACTATATGTATGTCTTTTGTTCTTCAACATTTTTCCTATAAAGATTTACATCTCCCAGCCTCTGCCCTCCCTCATTCTTTGCTTCTTTACAAACAAAAGCCCCTATGATAGACCCTACCTCACAATACTGATGCCTACTTAGCAGGTTTCACTTTGGATTTAGAGAGTTTGGTGCTTACATTTTCCTTCATTTCTGATTTGTCATGTGAGCACTCTAAGAACAAACGAAAGCCATTCTTACACAAAGCTCCTAGTATTTTTTTAAACTTAAAATGCTGTCTGAATTTATTAATCTAATTAAAACAGAACTGTACCTGTACTCTGAGGAACTGAAGATCTATTCAAAGCATGGAAAGAGCAACTCCAGATGTGCACTTCAGCCTGGATGCTTCAATGTTATCAATTTATCTCACAAATCACCATTTGTTGATCACTTGGTCAAACACAAATTTCCAGTCTCACAGGACAAAAACAGGGAGAAATCTTGCATAAATACAGGTGATCTGGTGGTATAGCCTGCAGAGTTGTACTAATAACCCAGAGGCTATAGTGCACCTTCAACAGTTCAAATTTACCAACAGCCCAAAGGAAAAAAGATCATCGGCATCCCTTTATTATTTACAGCCTCAGAAACCCAATGAAGGGTCACCATGAATGGGAATCAGCTGAAGAGCAGTTAGTTTTGAGTACCAGCAATTGTTAAAAGAGATTTCTTCATTCTATTTTACTGCTTGAAAAAAAATAGAGTATTGGTGCCTAGTCTATAAAGAGAACTTATCTTGACTGCTCCACATAATTGCTCCATTTCAATAAAATCTTTAACTAATTTCCCATTACCAATAGGTATTACTTCACCATTGGTTATGTCTGAAAATGTGAAACGCTTCATTCACTGTTTGTGCAAGCTCATAGATTTTAGCAACTGCAATCTTTCAACATATGAAGCAAAAAAGACAATAGTTTTGAAATACATCAAGATAAAAAATTAATTTTAGCTTCAATGGTGAAAGGCAACATGAAAACTTAAAAGCTATATACAAGGCATCCTGTATTAGCCACAAATACATTTTTTGAATCATCTCCACAAGACAAGACAATTATCCCCTTAACTTGGTAAATTAAATTGTAGCACTACTACTTTCAAGTTAGAACCAAGTTTTGTATGTCTTGCTTTTGAGAAATGCAAGCACACTTTAAACACTTATCAGTTTTGTGTCCGGTCAAACACCAGCCAACTCACCACGCTCTGCTGTACTCAGCTCTGTGGTCTTACCGCTTTGTACATCAAGGTCCCACTCTGTGGGATTCTTTTCATTTGCTTGTCAAAATAGCTCAACTATGCAGGTAATAAATAATTCACTTGGTGGCCCAGTACAAAAACTTCCAGCCCTAACCAAGTATTGGCAATCCAAAAACAAAATCGAAATTAGAAAGGAATTTAGGCTCACCAAGTACTGAGTGAAGGTATGTTAAGAGATCAAGCAATTAATTCTCTCCTGAAGTAGGCAAACCAGCTTGTATTTAAAAACAACTAGGACATTGATCAAAACTAACTAGATTTTCCATGACCAACATTAAAGCATCACTATCTAAGGGGAAAATCATTCTCATTGGTGAACACTTCTTAATTGAACAGAATCATGCAGGAGAAAAACATTATGAAATCAGTACACACATCACACTGGAATGGAATTTATCTTTACTCTGCGCCACACTGGCTAGATTGAAAAATGTGGACTAACAATATTTAAAGGACAGAGAAAATGATACTTGACAGAAACCAAAACAGTGACCTGAAATGACTTAGGAGGGGAAAAAGGCTTTCCCTTCTCCTTGTAATCGATACTGACAAGAATCAAACTACAGACTGTGAAATAATCTGTGGACCTCACAGCACTTAGCTTCTTTGCTCAAACGCCCTACTCCCTCGAAAAGTCAAACACACAGTGACACAAATACAAAAACACAACACATCTAACATCCAATGATTATTTATTGATGGGCAAAAATACAAGGGATGTGGGGCTGCATGATGAAATGTTATTGTCAGGTAGGCAACGCCTTTCTAAATCTCAGTGGACTTCAAAAACTCAACCGGCCAGTTTTGGACTAAAACACCTTGTCACCAAATCTTTTTAAACAAAGCTGTCCAAAAAAAAAAAAAATTTATTTTTTTTTTAAAATTCCACAATCGAACAAGTCACAGGAAATTAAAACACATTCAGCACTAGACTTTCCTCGGTGAGTCCAGGAACCCTCTAGACATCAGGCCTACGGAGAGTAAATTAAAGCCCTTTAAAAACATTCAGCATAACACCAGCCTCCCCATAAGTGAGTCTGGGGGTGGTGGGTAACGTCGGGTCACTTCCTCTTCCTTTAAAAAAGGTCAAAGACAGGGAAGCGTCCTGTGTAACATTTCCTCCTCGGATCGCGTTCCACCACAAACCACATCACAACTCCCCCAAATTGCTTCAGAAAACCTTAGCCAGAGGGAGTGCTTGCTGGAAATGTGCACTGGAGACTTCAAATCCAACTTACCTCCGAAACGAGAGGATTCGTTTCAAACAGGAAATTTACCAATAAAGTTTATTATGTATGGATAGGACTAGAGAAGCCCCCCAGACCCCGCTGCAGGAGGAGAGGGAGGGAGATGAGGAGGAGGGTGCAGACCTCCCAACAATCAGAGAAAAGCATCCCCTGCAGGGCAGGTCCCAGGCACTAGCAAAATCTGCCTAATAAAGGGGGGGTGGGGTGTCCAGGCGAGGAGGGAGAGAGCAGGGGATAGGGGCCCCCCAGCTCTCAAAGGGAAAAGACTGCAGAAGCATGGCCCAGTGCGGCTAGTTTTCACAGTATTGCAGAGGGTCCCGGGGTCCCCCGCAGTGCTGCTGTCGGAGCACCCCAAAAGCTCTGACCAAGCCCTGCGGGGGATGAACAACCCTTCTCCTGGCTGTGCTGTGGCGGCGGGCAGGAGGGTACCCCTAGGGTCACAGCCCCCTGGTCTACGGCGAAAAGAGCCGAAGGACCAGCAGGAAGGTGAAAAGGATACTGTTGGGTCGCCTGGGTCTGGAGGGCCCTGATGTTCGGGTGAGGAGG
>NW_006399778.1:10606633-10611799 GCF_000299155.1 Elephantulus edwardii | reverse complement strand
CCAGGGGGGGGGCCGGACCCGGCGGGGGCAGGAGGCGGAGAGACCGGACCTTTCACGGCAATATCCTCATGGGCCGGCGGCGGGGGGTCTTTATCCCCCTCCCCGGGGGAAGCGGCGCCCTTCTCGGTAGCGGGGCTCAGGCGATGCCGGCGGATTTTCTTCACTGAACGAGCAGAGCATCCAACATGGCGCTGCGGCCGCCTCCAGCAGTCCGGCAGGACGGCCGCTCGGAAAACTTCGGGCCTTTTCGGAGAGGCTCGGAAGGCCGAGGGTGGGAAGACTTTTCGGCTCTTTCCGGAGACTGTGGATGATCGGGATTCTTCGGAAACACTCGGAACTGTCTTCGGCCGCCTTCGGGACCTTTCTGGAGGTGGTTGAGTTGCTCCAGGAAAATCAACCAACCGAGCTTGGCAGGCTCTGGCAGCGGGGTTACAGGGCGGAGGCAGAGACTAAAGACGGTGAGAACCCACCCGTGAGTCCCAGTCTGGAAGAACAACGGTAACGCCCCTGGATCCTGCGTTCCCAGAGCCCTGAGGGCAGGGACTGAGAAGTGGTGAGGCGAGAAACCTCAGTTACTGTGGAAGGAACCGCTTAACCAAAGTGAAACTAGGTGGATAGGAACCCTGAGTGCAGAGCTCTTAGCATAGCAACCACCACTCCTCACCAGCCCTTAATGACGCGTTTCCCATCCATTATGTCGTTTCACATCCTCCTGCACTCTGAAAGGCAAGTGGAATAGTTACATCAGCCTTGCTGATCAGAGGGAGAAAAAAAAAGTGACTTGGCCAAGGTCACCCAATTAGGAAAGGACAGAGTCAAGCTAGGATCTTAATTCTCTTTCAATTCAACTCAGTTTGACTGACTGTCAACTCTTAGTTGACCCTCCAGTGGGTTTCCCGAGGCTGTAAATTGCACAGGAGGTAACAGCCAGGATTAGCTGGTGGTGACATGCTTTATCTAATCTGCAGCTTTAACTGTGGGTTCGTGGGTGGATTCTTCCCAAGATCTGTCCCACCACTGAAGCGCCCTTTGGCCAGTAGCTAGCACTCAACTCACCAGAGCCCTATATATACTATAGTAATACTTGTTATTAAGGTCCTCTTCTCCGCAGCTAAACTGACTAAAGCACCTAAGGGGGCACACAAAGACACGTTACCTTACCAAACCCCACCCCTAGGAAGGCGTTTCTCAGGCACAGTAGCACTGAGTAGAAAGAATTCACCATGCCCATGAGCAACCCAGGTAATAATGCCCAGGTTCCCAGGCATGGCGCTGAGCATTGCAGTCATTTTTCTCGTGCAGTCCTATAAGGTAGGTATTACCAACTTGCACAAATGCAGAAACTGAAAGGAGGCTCAACAACATTAATACATACAGCAGACTGTTAATAAGAGAGGAGAAAAGGTGGGCTCAGGATACACAAAAGGTTTTATCAGGTTCGCATGAAGTGAGCTCTGGTGGTGAAGTCTGTACAGAATTGCACTGCTAACCCAAAGGCAGTGAGTGCCTCTCTGTTGCTTTGAATCCACCAGCTACTCCACAAGAGAAAGATGAGCAATCTCCTTCTGTGCATTTTACAGCTTCAGCAACCGAATACGGAAGGTCAGCCTTGAGTTGCTTCTGACTCAATGGCATGAAGGGGTATAGCTGGCAGAGTCAAAATTAGTCCAAGTCTCTTGACTCCTGCCCCTCTCTTGCTTCACCCTGCCTTTTTCTTTTCTTTTTTAAACTTCTAAACCTCTACACATGGTACATGCCTAATTCACGACAGCCCTGGAGCACTGGCTGATATGAACTTCTGGAAGAGGGTAATGCTGGAATCCCATGGTCCTTTTTTCTATTAGGATTCCACTTTCTTCCATTGAAACTGAAGTCTTCCAAACTGAAGATACTTCATACTCTGAAATGCTAACCTTTTTGGATTTATAACATGTGGCTATTTAGGACTGGATATTCAGCTCCTTGAAGCTTGTCTCTCATACTTTGGGCATGTTGCTAGGAGAGGTTATTACTTGAAGAGTGGCATCACGCTTGGGAAGGTGGAGGGATGGCAAAAAAGTTGACACCGTGACTGTAGCAGTGGGCTTGAGTATGTCAGAGATTGTAAGGATGGCATAGAATAAGACAGGGTTCAAGTCAGTTGTTCAGAGGGTCATGAGCCTTGTTGTTGTTGTTATGTACTGTTGAGTCGTTTGCAAGAAGCTGCGCTGTAGTCCCGAAAACATATGGTTCGTGGCCACTAGCTGTTCTGTGGGAAAAGGATGAGCTATCTCCTCTCATGAGATTAACTGCCCCTGAAAACCCACCAGAGGGTCAGCAGTGGGTTGGTTCCAACTCAACAGTACACAACAACAACAGACCATCCTTATAATTGCCACTGTGTTTGAACTTGAACTTATTCTTGCACTCACTGTATCAAGCCGTTTTCTTAAGGGTCATCTCTTTTTAACTAACTTCTATTTTAGCCAGCAGGATGTCCTTCTCCTGGAACTAGTCCCTTCTGATAACATGTCTATGTGAGATAAAATATAGCCATCCTTGTTTCTTAGTTGTGTTTTTTTCTTCTTGCAATCAATGGTATCTCAATATTCTTTATAAACATCTTAGTTCAAATCAGTTCTTTAATCTTCCTATTAATTGTCCAGCTTTCAAATGTATATAAAAAACTCATTGCTGTTGAGTCAAAATTGACTCATAGCTGACCTTTTAGTAGGTTTTCAGAGGCTAAAAATCACATGAGAGGATGTTGCCCATCTTTCTCCAGAGAAGCAACTCGTGAAATCAGACTGCTCACCTTGGAGTTGACAGTGCAACTCTCCATTGAAAATACCATAGTTTGGGTCAGGTGCACCTCAGTCATCAAAGTTACATTCTTGCTTTTGAGTGCTTTAAAGCTATCTTTTGCAGCAGATTTTGCCCAATATAAAAACATCTTTCCATTTCTTGACTGCTGTTAGCTTGCACACTGATTGTTGATCCAAGTAAAATGAAATCTTGAGCACTTTAATCTTTTCTCCTTTTATCATGATAGTGCTTTTTGGTTCAGTTGTGAAGATTCTTGTTTTCTTTATGTTGAAAATCCATACTGAAGGCTAGATATCCTTAGATCTTCATTAGTAAGTACTTCTTCATATTCAGTCAACAAGGTTGTATCATCTGCATATCACAGACTGTTATTCCAATCCCAACCCGCCTTGTTTTTCAGAGTCCAGTGCTATTATTTGCTCCATATACAATATAACTATTTGTAGTCAAAGAATACAACTTTGTTTCATATCTTGCCTGATTTTAAACATGTAACATCCCCTTGTTCTGTTCAAAAGACTGCTTCTTTATCCATGTTCAAGTTCTGCATGGCAAAATTGTTTCAGAGTTCCCATTCTTCTCAGTGTTATCTATAATTTGTTAAATTTATTATAACCTAGATAGTCATGCCTTTGTACAGTGAGTATAACACAAGTAAACAACCTTTTTATATTCTGTGCTTTCAGCTAAGACACTAAGACACATCATCACCTTGTTCCATTCTTTTCTGAATCCAGCTTTAATTTTGGGCAGTTCCCTGTTGATATACTGCTACAACACATTTTAATTCTGTTCTGCAAGATTTTGCTTGCATGTGAAATTAGTGGCATGCTTTGATAATTTCCACATTCTGTTGTATCACCTTTTAGAATGGGCACAAATATGGATCTGTTCCAGCCACGTGGTTAAGTAGTTGTCTTTCAAATTTCTTGGAACAAGTGAGTGAGCACATCTACCTCTGCATTCATTTATTAAAACATTTCAGCTGGTTCTTCTTCGATTCTTGGAGATTTACTTTTTCTTGATGCCTTCAGTGCAGCTTGGATTTCTTCCATCAACCCATTTTGGGAGGTCATATGCTACCTCCTGAAATGGTTGTATATCATCGGCAATGATAGCCCTTGTTCAATGACCTCTTTTGCATCCAGCTTTAATCCTTTGCCATTCCCTATGGATGTACTGCTTCAGCCATTTTTTAATAATCCTCAAGACTTTATTGAATTTGATATGAAAGATATCTCTGCCTCTGTCAGATCACAAGGTTGCATTTGTAATGGGAACAAATATGGATCTCTTCCAGTCAATAGGCCAGGTAGCTAGCTTCCAGATTTCATGGTATAGTCCAGTAAGCATATCCAGGGCTGCATCAGTTTGCTAAAAGACCTCAGTTGATATTCCATATATTCCTGGAGTTTATTTTTTTTTCCAGTGCTTTCAGTGCAGCTTAGACTTCTTCCATCAGTGTTGTCAGTTCTTGATTATATGCTACTTCCTGTAACGTTTCATTGTCAACCAATTGTTTTAGTACAGCAACTCTGAATTCCTCTCATCGTCTCTTGATTCTTCCTATATCATTAAATATTTTTCCCATAAAATCCTTTGGTATTGCAGCTCAAGGCTTGAATTTGTTTTTCAGTTCTTTCAGCTTCATAAGTGCCAAAGTGTGTTTGTTCCTTTTGGGTTTCTAACTATAAATCTTTGTGATTTCATTAGAATATTTTGCTTTGTCTTTTTGAGATGCCCTTTGAAGTCTTCTGTTCAGCCCTCTTACTTTTATTATTTCTTCCCTTTACTTTGGTTTCTATACTTTCAAGAGTAAGTTTAAATCTCTTCTGAGATCACTTTAGTCTTTTCTTTATTCCTGTCTTTTTAATTACCTTTTACTTTTCATGTATAATGTCTTTGATATCATCTTACAACTCATATGTTCTTTGGCCATTAGATGTTTGATACATCAAGTCTATTCTTGAGGTGATTTTTGAAATCAGGTGTGATAAACTTAAGATCATACTTTGGCTCTTGGGGACTTGTTTCTATTTTCTTCAGCTTTCATTTGAACATATATATGAGCAATTGTTCTATAGTTGGCCCCTCATCTTGTTTTTACTACTGATACTGAGAAACAAAGCTGGAGATAAAATGATAGAATTCTGACCATTCAATGATTTATTCATTGTAAATACCTTTTATAAGAAACACAAACTCAGGTTATACACATGGTTTTACCTGATGATATGCATAGGAATAAAATTGGTTGTTGTTGTTGTTGTGTGCCGTCGAGTCGTTTGCGACTCATAGCGACCCTATGTACAACAGCCCTAAACCCTGCTCTATCCTGTGCCAATCTCATTGCCTCTGACA
>NW_006399778.1:10566179-10604127 GCF_000299155.1 Elephantulus edwardii | reverse complement strand
GCAAGAGAGGAAGACCCTCAATAAGAGGGATTGATTCTGTGATTGGGGTAGTGGGAGTAAGTGTGTCAGAGACAGTGAAATTGGCACAGGATAGAGCAGGGTTTAGGGCTCTTGTACAGAGGGTTACTATGAGTCTCAAGTGACTTGACAGAACATAACAACAACTGAGCCTCTCCACTGTCTTTTTCCACAAATGTAATAAATTTGATTCTTGAATATTAGGTCAGATGAAATCCTTGTGGATATTCACCATTTAAAAGTATACTTTTAATTAATCATAAATTGTGCCAGAGTCTAGCATACAACCTCCAATCTCTATTTTATCTTCCAGGTTCTGTTTTCTAACTACCAGCCTTTTTTTGTTTCCAACTTCTGAATCAAGCCACCAGTTATTATTAATGCATATTGACTGCATGTGGAATCAATTTCAGACTGTAGAACTTGGTAGAAATCTTCAATGTCTTCATAGTAGTTGGTGTACAAATTTTAATAGTAGCATTTTTTAAATTTAAATAACATTTTTTATTTTATACTGGTTTACTTACAAAGTTCATATACATTGTTTCTCACACTGGATCTTTCTCATTTCCTTTTTGCACCACTCCCTCCACCCATAAATTTGTGCAATCCTGTGATTTACTCCCCACCCCCTCACCCACCCTCACCCCTCTGCTCCCACCCTTCACCCTTTGGATCCTCATACACATTCTACAATAACAGTCTTACACCATATTTGTCCTTATGAGACTGAGTTAGTTCACTCAGCATTATGCTCTTTAGTTCCTCCCAAGTTAGGTAGTAATTTACAAAGTCATTGTTCTTGCGTGCTTCATAGTATTCCATCTTGTGAATGCACCACAATTTCTGAATCCATTCAATTGTGGTTGGACATTTGGGCTGTTTCCATGTCCTTGCACTAGTGAATAATGCTATGAATATGAACATTGGTGTACAAGTCTCCATTTGTGCCTCAGTTTTCATTTTCTCAGAGTATTCAGTAATAGTGTTTTAACAGGTCTTTCTTGTATGCACATGGGTATTATCACTAAATGTATTGTACTTCAAAGTAAATCTTAAAATATTCTTTTTTGGCGATGAGCATGATTCCTCTTTGATTTGTGCTCCCCAGCGTAGTAGATCATGTGATGGTCTGATTCAAAATGCCCAGGTTCTCTTTGAGGAGGCAGCTCTTCCCCAGGCATATTTTTAGAACCTTCCAATCAGAAAGGGCTCATCTTCCAGTACTCTATTTTTATGCCACTGTTCATAGGGTTTTCCAGGGCCTGTTATTTCAGAAGTGGTTTGTCAGCCCTGGTTCTTTGTCTTCATCTAGAAATGTCACTAAAACTATCTGTTATGGCTGTGCCTGCTGGTAATACGCAGACCACCATCATCTACTTAGAGTTGAATGTTGGTCTCCATAGAGATAGTCAGCTTTATTTTTGTGTATATGATCTGGCAAGGTCCATATGTATAGTGATCATTTATGTTTTTCTAAAGGTATTTGCAGTAATACATTGAACATACAAAATTTTATCATGCAATTTCCAGCCTTATTTCTACAAACACATCTATATACTGATCTTTCTTCGTTTTCTATTTTTACATTCCAATCACTAGGATTATCAATGCATATTAATTTTGTGTTTGACCAATTTCAGATGGTAAAAGTTGGTAGGAATTCTCTGTTTCTTCAGTTTTGCCTTTAGTGGTTGGAGCATAAATTTGAATAATAGTCATATTAATAGGTCTTCATTGTATGCCTATGGATATTATTCTATCATTGACCACATTGTACTTTAGAAAAGATCTTGAAATGTTGTTTTTGATGATGAATATAATGCCATTCTTCTTCAGTATGTCATTCCTGCCATGTTGTTATTGTGTCCTGGAAAATTGGAACCAGTTTATAGCTAACCCATCAGCAGGTTTTAAGAGGCATTAAAGCCATGTGGGAGGATATTGCCCAGCTTTCTTCCATGGAGATTCTGTTAGATTCTAAACATATGCCTTTAGGTTGTCAGAGTAATTACTAAGCCAGCAGAGCTCCCTAATTCCTGCCATGTGTTGTTGTTGTTAGGTGCTATCAAGTCAAGTACGACTCGTAGCAACCCTATGAACAGAAGATCTGAACCTTGTTCTATCCTGCATCATCCTCACACTTCCTGACACACAAGAGCCCATTGCAGCAGTCACTGTGTCAATCCATCTGGTTGAGGGTCTTCCTCTCCTTTGTCGACCACGTTTCCCAGCATCATGTCCTTCTCCAAGGCATACCTCCTCCTAGCAACAGTAGACCATAATTGTCCAACACAAAATGCACAATATCAGTCCATTTTAGCTCATCAAAATAGGAAATACATAGGATATAGATTACTATGCATTCCATTTAGTTTTTTACAAATTCCAGCTTACATACATTCTAATTATTAAAAAGTTATTACAGTTGTTTCTTCTTATTTTGACTCATGCTGCAACCACAAATCAAGACTCATCAGTTCCTGAAAGTTTTCTTTCATTTGTGTCATTAAGGCAGACTCTGTTTGAGGAGACATCACTTCTTCACTTGTATTTTGTGTGCCTTCCAACATTAGGGGCTCATCTACCAGCACCAAATCAGTTTCTGTTCCACTGCTATTCAGAAGATTTTCACTGTTTCAGGACATTCTGGTGTCTGTTAGGACTTGGGCTTCTAATCCGAAAGCATGCTTCCTGGTAGTTTGAATCTACCAACAGCTCCAAGGGAGAATGAATCGCTGCCATCAGCTATGAGTTGCTAATGGTAATGAGCTTGAGTTTTGGGCATTATTTCAGAAGTAGATCATTGCTGCGGAATGTTGGGGAGGAAAGGAGTGCCTCTGGCCAGGATGGGTCGCCTGAGCTCCAGACAGGTGCAAGCCTCCCAATGGCCTTTAATACAGGGTAGAGAAAGCTCCCCTGTGTTTGGCTGTACCTGCTTGAGAAAGCTTGCCACCTGGGAAACGGCTGCCACGTTTGTTGAGCTGGGGGTGATCCTCATGAGGCTGAGGTTCTCCTAATCATTCTACATGTCCCAAGTCTGTAAGCCCACCCTATCTGGTCTTTCTGTGTATATAAGTGCAGTGCAGTCCAAATAAAATTGAGCTGGATTGACTCTCTGATTCTCTCCCTGAGTGGTGTATCTCTGTCATGCTTACTCCTGTCAGGGTGTTGCTGTTAAGTTGCTGGTGAACTGACAGCAACAAATCATCACTCCTGTTCCTACTCTGCCTTTGTATGGAAGCTTTGCTAACAACTGTTGACCATAGGTGGCCCCACTTATATTTGTGACTCAGCATCATAATACACAAGCCACTATAGTATCAGAAACTGATATATAAGTAATGGAATGTTTTACTTAGAATAACTCTCATTGTCTTCCCCTAACAACCCAGCAGGATATTGTTTATCCCATTTACAAAGAAAGAAAGGTTAAGAAGTGTAAAGCAATTTGTCATATAATTTTAAAGTCCAAACACAAGAAATCTGACCCAAGTCTGATTTGTCACATTATTTTCAACACAGCAACCTCCTCCCTGAGACTCTTGACACTGTCAGCATGTGAAGCAGATTTTGCCACTTGCCTGCTGAGGACCTTTATTTCTCTAAGAAGCAGTATAAATTCCAATTTCCTTATCTGGGTTTTCCTTCCGATCCACCATTCTCAATCCCATATGCAGAGCAGAAGCCACTTTTGTCTGCTTTCGAAGGAAGCCATTTTCCTTTCACGTTGGGACCTGTGTGTAAAATACTTCCACTTCCTTTAACCCCAAACATCCTCACCTTAGCCAATCAGCTGTCCTTTCACCAGCTTCAAGGCTGGCCTCTGGCATTTCTTCCTCCTAGTAGCCATTCCTCCCTCTTCAGACTGAGCTCGGTGTCCCTCTTTTAGAATCCCTCTGTACTGGTGGTTAGCTCTATTTGTGTAATGTTGTTGTTGTTGTTGTGTGCCTTCATCTCTGAACAGACCCATAGTTGACCTTCAAGGGGGTTTTCAGAGGCAATAATTATACAGGAGGAGATTGCCCATCCTTCTCCCCCTGAGCAACTGGTGAATTTGAACTGCGTGCTTTCAGGATTACAGTGCAAATTCTTATCATTAGACTACCAGAGCTCCTGTTAATGAGTAACACTGTTGTATGCCATTGAGTTGACACAGCGAATATTAGTTGAATGTGATTCTCAACCCTGGCACTTATTAGTTGTATGACATTGGAAAAGTCCCTTAATCTCTCTAATCGTTAGTTACATTATCTGTTTGGTTTTGTTTGGGGTAATGGTGGTGTTGTTTTTTTAAAAATCTACCTTGTGGTGTTGTCATCAGAACTAAGACAATAAATATGAGCAAGTTAGTCCAGTTAGTTGCTGGTTCATTGTAACTGTTGGATGCATTGTAACTATCATTACTCGTTTACATGGGAACATTACTTAGTCATTTAAAATACTCATAGTCGTCCCTTAGTTCCCCTTTGAACCTCAAATAAAGCTCACCCATGTGTCTTAACTTTTGGCCAAACAGTAGAAATGCCTGTGTTTTAGAGGCTCCCAAGTTAACTATGACTCAAACAGAAGATTCAAACTAAAGTTAACTACGACATGAGTGGAAGATTTCAAAGAGCAGCTGGAGAAGACAAAGCCAAGTATTAGAACAGAATGTACAAAGAGCTAGAGGTAGAGAATAAAAAGGGAAGAACTCACTCCATTTCTAAAGTTGCAGATGCAGCCCTAGACACGCTCACCAGTCTATGCCAGCAAATCTGGAGAACAGCTGTTTGGCCAACTGACTGGAAGACATCCATATTTGTTTCCATTCCCAAGAAAGGCGATCCAACAGAATATGGAAATTATCAAACAATATCCTGGAGAGACTGAAACCAAATTGCTCTCTGGAGGCAAGGAATTTGACGTTCCGTCTCACATATTTTGGGCACATTACCAGGAAGGACCAGTCCTTGGAGACTGCTTGGAAGAATGGAGAGGCAATGGAGGAGAGGAAGACACTGGGTGAGATGAATTGACACAGTGAATGGGTTCAGAGCTATTATGCATAGAGTTGCTATGAGTCCCAGGTGACTCAATGGCACATAACAACAACAACATTAATATCACACGCAAACAAAATATTACTGAAGATCATCTAAAAACCACTAAGCAGAACAGTACATTGACAGAGAACTGAGAAAAGTTCAAGCTGGTTTAGAAGAGCTGATGGCATCAAGCACATCATTGTTGATATCAGATCGATCCTGGCTGAAAGCAGAGGATACCAGAAGAATGTTTACTTTTGTTTTATTGACTATGCAAAGGCTTTTGACTGTGTGGATCATAACAAACTATGGATAACTTTGAAGAGAATAGGAATGCCAGAACACTTAGTTGTACTTATGCGAAATCTAGACCTAGACCAAGAAGCTGATGTCTGAACAGAGCTTGTCTGAACAGGGAAAACGGCATGGTTTAAAATCAGGAATGGTATACATCAGGATTATATCTTTTCTCCATGTTTATCCAGTCTGCACTCTCAGTAATTCATTTGAGAAGCAGAACTCTATGAAGAAGAATGTGGCATCAAGATTGAAGGAAGACTCATCAACAATCTGTCCTGCAAATGACATAGCCTTGCTGAAATTGAGGAGGACTTGAAACACATACTTCAGAGGATCAAAGATTATAGCCTTCAATATGAGATGGATTGCATCACACCATCAAGAAGGCAAAAATCTCCTCACCACCACAATTAGCAATATCATGATAGATGGAGAGAAGGTTGAAATTATCAATAACTTCATCTTACTTGGATCCACAATCAGCATCCTTGTTTTTCTTAAGATTAGCTTTTTTATATATATAAAAATCAATATGCCTATTGTTGTTTTGTGCTATTGAACTGGAACTGACTCTCAGCTGACCGTGCAGCAGGTTGCCTTTGTAAACTGCAAGGGAAGAGATTGCCCAGTTTTTTCCCCAGGAAGGAGCTGGTGGATTCAAACCAGCTGCCTTTGGGTTCGCAGCACAACTCCTTACCACTAAGCCACTTGATTTTAGTATGACTAAAAGGGTAGTACCTTATATTGATTTAGTCTTTGAACCTTCCATGCCCTAATCTTATGTTATTGATGAGTCTTTTCTCCAGTCTCGATGCCACATTCTTCTTCATAGAGTCCAGCTTCTTGATTTGTTTGTTCAGTGTACAGATTGAGCAAGCATGGAGAAAGGATTCAATCTTGATGCACACCTTTCCTGATTTTAAGCTATTCCATATGTTGTTCTGTTCCAACAACTTCTTCAGGGTCTGTGTAAATGCTTCCCATGGGCATGATGAAGTGTTTTTAAATCTGCATTCTTCTCAATGTTATCCATGATTTATTATGATCCACAGAGTCAGATGTCATTGCAAAAATGAATAAAACACAGGGAAGCATCTTTCTGATATTCTCTGATTTTGGCCACTATCAATGATATCTCCTGTTCCATAGCTTCTTATGACTCCAGCTTGAGTTTCTGGCTGTTTTTTGTGGACATACTGCTCAAGCTATTTTTAAAATAAACTTTAGCAAAATTTTATTGTATGTGATTTTAACATTGTCAATAATTTCCACACTGTTGGGTCACATTTTTTTTTTTAATCGTAACAAATATTAAGATTTTGTTATCAATTGGTCAGGTAGCTATCGTCCACATTTCTTGGCACAGACTAGTAAGCATGCCAAAGGCTGCATCTGTTTGCCCAATACTTCAGTTGGTGTTCCATCAATTCTTTATGAGTTATTTTTTTGCTGGTGCCTTCATATGCCTTGAACTTCTTCCTTCAACATCATTGTTTCTTGTACATATGCTTCTTGCTGAAATGATTCATTGTTGACTGATTCTTTTTTGGTACATTGACTATGTACTATGTTGACCAGTAACAACAGGGAGACTCCCACTCCTTAGAATAAGAAACCTTAGGAGATTTTTTTAAAAAAAAAAAAAAGGCAGGGGTTTTTTGTTTTGTTTTGTTTCCTTATCTGGGAAAACCCAGATAAGGAAATTGCCCTGAAGGCAAGAAAGGGTAGGAGAAAAAGGTTAAAGGAAATGAGAAAACAGGGAAATCCACTGCAGTCCACTAGATTCTGACTCCAGGTGACCCTCCATCAGGTTTCCAAGGCTAAGTTGTATTTAGAAGAGGCTGTGGTACCAGGGATAAGTAACATCATTGTTAATGTCAGATGAATCCTAATGGGAAGCAAAGGATACCAAAAGAATGTCTATTTGTGCTTTGTTGACTATGCAAAGGCATTTGACTCTGGATCATAACAAAATATGGCTGACATTGAAAAGAATAGGAATTCTAGAACACTTAATTGTGCTTGTGGGAAACCTAGACCTAGACCAAGAGTCTGTTGTGTGAACAGAGCATGGGAATGCTACATGGTTTAAAATTAGGAAATGTGTGTGTCAGAGTTGTATCCTTTTCCCATACTTATTTAACCTGTATGCTGAACAAATGATTCAAGAAGCAAGAATCTATGCTGAAAAATGTGGCATCAGGATTGGAGGAAGATTCATCAATAACCTTCATTATGCAGATGACACAACCTTGCTTGCTGAAAGTAAGGAGGACTTGAAGCCCTTGCTGCAGAAGGTCAAAGACTGCAGCCTTCAGTATGGATTGCATTTTGAGGGATGAGGATGGGCAGGGGGGAAATCATAGGGTCTCACAGCTTCTTAGGTGGAGGGAGGAGGAGAATAAAGGAAATGGGAAAGATCCAGTAGGGATCTGGAAAGACAGAATAATGGTGGGCATAGTTCAATGGTGATTAATTTTATAAAACAATAAATGGAAATGAGTGTATGGAACACAATGTGAATGAAGGATAGTGTGAAATACAATGTATATGAACTTCATAAGCAAACCAACAAGAAAACATTTTTAAAAAGAATAGAAAATCTACCCCCCTCCAAAAAAAATATTAATTGCATCTTAATGTCAACAAAACAAAAATCCTCGCCATTGGACCAATAAGCAACACCATGATTGATGGAGAAAAGACTGAGAATGTCAATGATTTTATCTTACTTGGCTCCACTTGGAGCTAGTAGTCAAGGATGTTTTGCACTGGGGAAGTCTTTAGTCAGAGATCTCTCCAGCTTACTGAGGAACAATGATGTCAGTTTGAGGACTAAAGTGTACCTGATTCAGGCCATGGTCTTTTAAGTTACTAGCTATATGTCTGAGAGCTGGACTATGATTAAAGATGACAGAAGAATTGATGTCTTTTAATTGTGGTGTTGGAGATGAGTATTGAATATCCATGGACTGCCAACAGAACAGATATGTCTTGGAGAAGGTGCAGCCAGAGTGCTTCTAGGAAGCAAAGATGATGAAGCTTCATCTCACATACCTCCAGCATGTTGCTGAGGGAGGAGACGAAACATCCTACTTGGGAAGGAGAGGGAGACAGACCTTCAACAAGGTGGATTGACACAGTGACTGCAAGCATTGAGCTTGAGGGTGTTGGAGATTGTGAAGATGACACCGCATAGGACAAGGCTCAAATCTGCGATTCATAGGGTCGATATGAATTGTACTTAACGGCACCTAAAAACAACAGATCTTAATGAGAAGAGACTGCCTCATCTTTCTCCCACAGAGAGGCTGGTGGATTCAAATGGAATATTGTAATCAATTTTATAGAACAAAACATGTTTGGGTCATTACCCTGCCTTTTCACCTGGATCCTTCTCCCCAGTCCCGCTTTGCCCACCCAACTGTGCGACCCTGTGGTTTCACCCCTACCCATCCTCACCCCTCCACTTCCAGCCCTTCCTCCTTTGGGTTCCCATGCATGTTTTACTAATTATCCTGTTTTTACAATAATGGTCTTATGCAGTATTTGCTCTTATGAGACTGAGTTAGTTCACTCAGCATAATGCTCTCCAGTCTCTCTCAAGTTGTGTAGTATTTTTTTTTTTTTTTCAAAATCATTGTTCCTGAGTGGGCATAGTATTCCATTGTGTGAATGTACTACAGTTTCTCAATCCATTCAGTTGTGGTTGGGCATTTGGACTGTTTCCATGTTCTTGTAATGGTGAATAACACTGCTACGAACACTGGTTTACAAATCTTCGTTTGTATCTCAGATCTCATTTCTTTGGGCTATATTCCTAGTAGTAGGGACATGTCATGCAGAGTTTCTATGTTCAGCTTTTTGAGGAAACTCCAAACTGTCTAGGTCCAATGGTGACTAATTTTATAAAACATAATGCATGAGAATGATTGTATGAGACACAATATGAATGAGGAATACTGTGAAACACAATGTATATTAACTTTGTAAACAAACTAATTAAAAAAAAAAACCCAAACAAAATGTTTGAATGAAAAACCAATGTACTTTGTAAATTTTCATTCTAATGACAATAAAAAGAGGAAAAAAACAAAACCAAAAACTAGTTTCAAACCACTTGCTGTCAAGTCTTTTCTCACCCCTGGTGACCCAACACCCACTCCCTGCCATGTATTAGATTAGAAATGTACTCCATAGGGTTTTCAGTAACTGATTTTTCAGAAATAGATTGTCAGACCTTTCCTGTGAGGTACCACCATGGACGACCCAAACTTCCAGCCTCTTGGGTTGCAACTAGAAATGTTAACCTTCTGTACCACAAAGGGATTTCTCCCTAGTATCTGTTGTCATTGTGTGCCTCTGAATCAATTCTGACTTGGCAGAGTAGATCTGCTCGATGGGGCATCCTAGGCTGTAATCTTCCATTTCTTCTCTTCTACAGAACTTCTGATTATTTCAACCTTTTCACTTAGCAGTCAGTTTTTTAACCATTGAGCCATTTTCAAACGTGCTTACTGACATCTCAATTCCAACTCATAGTAACTAGCCCTATAGGATTGTCCCACTGAGTTTCCAAGCCTGTAAATCTTTAAGGGATCAGACTGCCTCATCACATGGAGAAGCTGGTGAATTTTTCAAACTGCTGACTGCTGGGTTAGCACCCTGATGCTTAACTCACTTCAACCCCCAGACCTCCTCTTCCTGGTGTCTAGCACTCACGTAAATGGGATGAGAGTCCGCTGATTGACTGAATGAAATATGACCTGTCAGAGGATGTCATAGTACCCTGGGACAACTTTGGGTAGAACTGGATCCATGCTGCACCTCACTGTGTCAGGAGGGAGAAAGATGAGGGCCTCCTGTATCAGGCTGTGCTGGTTCACAAGCGGAGTGTTGCACACTGTATTGTATGGATGTGTTTAAGAGGACATTACACTAAACAAGGTAAATCATTCACTCAAAGACCAGTGTTATAAAAAGCTAAGGAGGGGGTGCGGTTGTGGGGGGGAAAAAGCTAAGGAAAGGTTTACATACAGAATTAATTTTAGATAGTTACCAGGAATGAGGACAGAGGTAGAAGGAAGTAAAAATTAATAAATAGATAAGTCAAGTGAAGGGAAAGATAATATACAATATCCTGATCAGACATTATTATAACTAATTATATTAATATAATTAAAGAGAGCCTCTGGTGACCTAGTCCTTCAGGACTTGCACTGCTAACCCAAAAGCTTGAATTCTCTAGAGTTCAAGTTCACCAGAGGCTCTGAGAGAGGAACACTGGACATCTCCTCCTGTGCAATTTAGAGCCTCCGAAACCTATGGGAAGGTCGGCTCTGAGTCAGTTCAAACTCGATGGTGATGAGATTTGGGAGGATTGTAATTAATGTTCTAAAAACTGTTTGAACTATCAAATGAAATTGTAATTGCAATGCTCTGAGACAAAATATATTTGAATCATCAAATGAAACACTAATATGGTTTGTAAACTTTACCTTAAAAAAAAGAAAAATTTAAAAAGAAAGGAGTATTGTGCCATTAACAGGGTATCCATTGTTCCCACAGTTCACCATGCTGCCTCTAGCCGAAACTTACATCCTTTCCAGAATAAATATACTGCTTCATCTTCATTTAAAGAGCCAGAAAACAGTTAAAGACTCATTTTAACTTTTCAGAATGAGTGATGATGTTTTGCTTGTTCATTTGAGTGTGGGACCAGTGTTCAGTGTGTACAAGTACTCTGAGGTGTGGGCTCTGTTGTTGAGCTGATCGTGACTCACAGAAACCCTGTACAATGGGGTAGAACTGTCCCACAGGGATCTGTGGACTACCCTTCACAGGAGCTGCTTTCCAGCTCTTTTCACCTTTGAAGTCACTGATTGGGTTTGAACTGTTGCCTTTTTGGTCAGTGACCAATCATGTAACCATCATACCATCAGTGTCCTTTTGGGTCCTTGTTGTTGTTGTGTTCTTTTGAGTCAGAACCGATCCATAGCTGCCCCTCCAGTGGGTTTCAGAGGCAATGAATCATGTAGAAGGATATTAGATTGCCTATCTTTCTCCCATAGAGCAGCTGGTGGATTTGATCAGCGTGCTTTGGATTACCAAGGCAACTTATTAACCACCAGGCCACCAGAGCTCCCTCCCTTCTGGACAGATGTCTTAATTTCTAAATGATGTCTGTGAATCTTGATTTGCATTATCCTGGTGACAAAGTTCTTATGAACCAGGACATCTGGTAATTCCAGTTTTCCACTCTCTAAAGTTCACACATTACAAAATCTTTCAAGAATATGGTGGCATGTTGGAATTCTTTGGCCTCTTTAATACTCCTTCTAGAAAGGATTGGCCTTTTCACATAAGAACAAGACACATTCAAGAGTCATCCTAATTAGCCATAGAGGGGGTTTTGTTGTTCTTAGGTCCTCTATTTTGAGATAGGTCAGAGGCTACCATGACTTGCCAAGAGCATGAGTCAGGGTGACCCAAGACCTAGAGACCGGTTTGTGAAGAAATAGAGATGGGAGGCCAGGAGGTTGGCAGACCACAGAAACCACTGCAGAAGGTAGAGCTGAAGTGAATGTAGACAGAAGAAGAGAAGCCCCAAAAAGAAAAAAAACACCAAACACCCTAAATTCATTGCTGTCAAGTTAGACCAACTTATAGCTAGCTGACCCTCCAGCTGGTTTCAGAGGTGTAAATCACATGAGAGGAGATTGTTCCTCTTTCTCCTGCTGATTCACTGCTGGATTCGACCCATGAAGAGTGGCATGGCCTCTGGGTTAGCAGCACAAGTCCCGATGAACAATGCCACCAGAGCTCCCTGCAGATATAGTTGTTGTTGTGTACCATCAGCCGGAGCTGACTCTCCAGCAGATTTTCAGGCTTTGTATTATATGGGAGAAGATTCCACCTTAATTCTGCAGAGAAGCTGGTGGATTTGAATCACCTACTTTAGGGTTGGCAGCACACTACACCATCAGAGCTCCCATGGTGCATAGTCGTTGTTACATGCCATTGATTCAAGTACAGCTCGTAATGACCCTACGAACAACCAAGCTGAACCTGTCCTATTCTGTACCATCCACATCCTCTCTGGTACACTTAAGCTCATTGCTGCAGTCACTGTGTCAGTCCATCTCATTGAGGGTCCTTCTCTCTGCCACTGACCCTCCACCTTTCCAAACATGGTGTCTCTTTCCAAGGAATAGCCCCTCCTGAGAGTATCCAGGGGTGAAGATTTTTTCTTTCTGGTCTTGCGAGGTAGATCGTATTGAAGAATGTAGTCTTTGCTCTTCTGCAACAAGCATTTCAAGTCCTCCTCTTTCAGCAAGCAATGTAGTGCCATCTGCATAACACAGATGATTCTTCCTCTGATTCTGATGTCACATTCTTCTTTATAGAGTCCTGCTCCTCATCATTTGCTCAGCATATGGATTGAATGGGTATGGGGGAAAGACACACACTTCACGACTTTAAACCATACAGTGTTCTTCTGCTTTGTTTGGGCAACAGCTTCTTAGTCTAGGTATAGGTTTCCCTATAAGCATAATTAAGTGTTCTGGGATTCCCATTGTTCTTAATGTTAATTATAATTTGTTATGATACACAGTCAAATACCTTTGCATAGTCAATAAAACACAAATACACAACCTTCAGGTATTCTTTGCTTTCAGCCAGTATCCATCTGATATCAGCAATGATATTCCAGGTGCCATGACCTCTTCTAAACCCAGTTTGAACTTCTCACAGTTCTCTGTCAATGTGTCTTCTAGCCATTTTTGTGTTATTTTCAGCAATATTTTGCTTGCATGTGATAGTAATGATACAGTTCAATAATTTCCACAGTCTGTTGGATTGCTCTTTTTGGGAATGGGAACAAATATGGATCTCTTCCAATTAGTTGGCCAGGTAGCTACTCTCCAAATTTCCTGGCATCCATAGACTGTTGAGTGCATCCAGGACTGCATATTAGTTAAAACATATCAGTTGGTTTTCCAGTAATTCCTGGGGCATTATTTTTTTGCCAGTGCTTTCAGTGCAGCTTGAACTTCTTTCACTACCATTGGTACTTGAGCATATGTTATTTCCTGAAATGTTTCACTGTCAACCAGTTTTTTTCAATATAATGATTCTGTATTCCTTCCATCTTCTTTCGATGCTTCCTGGATCATTGAAGATTTTGTCCATAGCATCTCTCAGTATTGAAACTCAAGGCTTGAATTTGTTTTTATGTTCTTTTAGCTTGAGAAATGCCAATTGAGTTCTTTCCTTTTTATTTTCCACCTCCAGCTCTTTGCATTGTGTTATAATACTTTTGTCTTCTTAAGCTTCCATTTGAAATCTGTTCATCTCTTTTACTTCTGCATTTTCTTCATTTGTTTTGGTTTCTCAGTGCTCTAGTACAATTTTCAAATCTTTTCTGACATCCATTATCTTTCTCTCGCTCTCTCTCGCTCTCTCTCTCTCTCTCTGTGTATGTGTGTGTGTGTGTGAATAGTTATAAAAAGGCTTCAGGTCTTTTATTCATAGGATCGCTATGAGTCATTCTTGATTCAAAGGCAATCAACAACAACAGTTTTTGCTCTCTTCATGTATGATATCCTTTATGTCATCCACAACTTATCTGGACTTCAATCATTAGTGTTTAATGCCTCAAACCTATTCTTGAGGTTATTTTTAAATTCAGGTGAGATAGACTCAAGGTCGTATTTTGGTTCCTGTGGTCCAGTTTTAAAGTTTAAAGCTTCACTTTAAACTTGCACGAATAATTGAGGGTCTGTGGAACCAGCACCTGGCCTGGTTTTGACTGTTAATATTGAGCTTCTCCAATGATTCTTTCCACAGATATAGTCAGTCTTATTCCTTTCCAGTCCATCAGGTGAGGTCCATTTGAATAGTCACCATTTGTGTTTCTTTAAAAAGGTATTTGTGATGAATAAATCATTGAACATACAAAATTCAATCATTCCATCTCCAGCTTCATTTCAGTCACCAAGGCTGTACTTTCTGACTAGTCTTCCTTCTCCATTGCTTTCAACTTTTACATTCCAGTCACTAATTATTATGAATGCATCTTAATGTCATGTCTTGTCAATTTCAAACTACAAAAACTAGTAGAAATCCTCAGTTTCCGCCTCTTTGGCTTTAGCTGTGGTGTATAAATTTGTATAATAGTTGTTTGTATTAACAGGTCTTTCTTATATTTACATGAGTGGTATCCATGTACCTTAATAAACCCAAGCTTCTTTGTTATTCATTCCAGGCAATGACAAAGCTTCTCTGATTGGCCACCACACTCACTTCTCCTGGGGTGATGCAGCCTTTACCCACCTGTATGTGATGCATTTCCAGTTCAGAGTTCCTGGATGGTGTAAATGAAGTGCTCAGCTGTCACAGAGGCTTTCCCTGACCAGATCACATCAAGTAGTGGCCTCACCCTAGCCCCATTCAAAACTAGGCTTCTTGCTGCGCTTTTATTTTCTCCATTGCACCCATCACCACCTGACATATGACATATTTTCAAGCTTTTTTAGTTTAATGTTCTATTTCTTACCACTAGAATGTTTGTCCTATGAGCTCTATGAGGGTGAGGACTCTTGGTTCCTTTGCTGCTACTTCTCCATGGAAGAACATAATGTTTGGCATTTATTATGCACCCAATATATATTTGTTGAATGAGTTAACACAAAATCATGAGTGCTACGGGTACACAGGTTGTAGGGGAGGGAGAGTGGGCAGGACAGAGTAGTCACCATCTTCTCAGTTGTCCACATTCCATTCTCTGTCCCCCAAGTTGAATGTCAACTGCCAATATACTTTTGGAAAGTAGAATTATTCAGTACTATCAGAATATGTCCAGTCATCTTCAAGCCACAGCTCCTCCCTTAGTTAGTCCTGTCCTAAATACCAAGTGTTTTCCTAGAAAAGGAAAAGTGGAACCAAAAACTTATCACGGTGGGCTCTGGAGGCAGGTGGGCCTGGGGCCCAGTCAGCTTGGCCACTTTTAATTGTATGTTTTTGGGCATACAGTTTTTTCACTACTGTGCCTCACTTTTCTTGTTTGTAAGACATAAGCAACCCAAAAACCTATTATTCTTAATTTTTAGCATTGGTCCTAAAGAAAGCAGAGAATACCAGAAAGCTGTTTTCCTGTGTTTTATCGACTACACAAAGGTCTGCAGTTAGGGAGCTCTCCAAATTATTGAGGAGTAATGATGTCAGTTTGAGGATTGATTCACGCTATGCCAGGGTCTTTCCGATCACTAGTCTATGCATCTGAGAGCTGGGCTAAGCATAGGGATGACAAAAGAAGAACTGATGCCTTTGAGTTGTGGTGTTAGAGAAAAGCACCGCATGGATGTCTTTGAGAGGGTGCAGCTACAGCGCTCTTTGGAGGCCAAGATTATGAGACGTTGCCATACCTACTTCAGGCATGTTGCTTAAGAGAGGCTTTTCCTTGGCGTGGACATGGTCCATAGAAGGGGGAGGGTTGGCGAAGGAGAGGAAGATCCTCAATCAGGTGGATACATAATGACTGCCGCAATAGACTCTACTGTCTCAAAAAGTGTGAAGATGGCACAGGATAGGACAGGGGTTCAGATCCACGGTTCATAGGGTCACTATGAGTCATACTTGACTCAACGGCACCTAATAACAACATAAGTTGTACATAGGCCAAAAAGCTGTCATTCAAAGGGATACAGCATGGTTGAACATTGGGGAAAGTATGTGTCAGGGTTTTTGTTTTCATCACACCAATTCAGTCTATACATTGACCAAGATTCTGAGAAGCAACCCTCTGAAAAGAAGAATGTGGCATCAGGATTGGAGGAAGACTCATTGGAAATATGCTATATGCACATGACACAACCTAGATTGCTGAAAATGGACTCGAAGCACTTAATGATAAAGCCTAAAGACTCTAGCCTCCAGTATGGATTACACCTCAACACAAAGAAAACAAAACTCCTCACAACTAGACCAATAAACATTATGAGACAAATAGAGAAAAGATTGAATGAAGGATTTATTTATACTCAGATCCTTGCTACCCATGAAAGTAGCAACTAACTGGAAGAGATCTCTATTTATTCCCATTCCAAAATAAGGTGACCCAATAGATTGTGGAAATTATTGAACACTATCATGAATATTCAGTCAAACAAGATCCTGATAAAGATTATCTGAAAACAACTGGAATAGCACATCAACAGAGAACTTCCAGATGTGCAAGCTGGGTTTAGAAGAGGTTGTGGTATGAGGGACATCATAACAAACATTAGATGGATCTTGGCCTAAAGCAGAGAGTACCAGAGGAAAGTCTGTGTTTCATTGACTGTGCAAAGGTATTTGACTGTGTGGATGACAACAAAATGTGGCTGACTTGAGAAGAAGGGGAATCCCAGAACACTTAATTGTGTGCACTTGAAACCCATACTTGGATCAGGAGCAGGAGGCAGTAGCCAGAACAGAGCAGACAAACACTGCATGATTCAGGATCAGGAAAGGAGTGTATAAGGGACGCATCCTATCTCCATACCTTTTCAATCTATATGGAGAACAGATCATTTGGGAAGCTGGATTTTATGAGGAGGAACTTGGCATCCATCAGGATTGGAGGAAGACTCATCAACAACCTGTGTTACGCAGATGACACAACCTTGCTTGCTGAAACTGAGGAGGACCTGAAACATTTGCTTCAGAAGGTCATGGACTTAGTCTTCAATGTGGGTTGAAGTTCAACATCAAGGAAACAAAGATTCTCACCAGTGGGCCAATTAGCAGCTTTATGATAGATGGAGAATTGATTGAGATTGTTGACAACTTCAGCTTGCTTGGTTCCATAATCAACATTTTTGGCACCAGCAGTCAGGAAATAAAAGATAAATTGCATTGGAAAAGTCTGCTGTCAGGGACCTCTCTAGGGACTGAAGAGCAACAATGTCAGTCTAGAGACTAAGGTGCACTTTAGCCAGGCCATGGTCTTTTCAATTACTTGCTATGCATCAAAAAGCTGGACAGTGGTCAAGGATGATAGAAGAATTGATGCCTCTGAGTTGTGGTGCTTGATAAGAGGGTTGAACATGCTGTGGACTGCCAAGACAAGCAGCTCTGTCTGGGAGAGGGTGAAACCATGCTGGAGGCAAGAATTTTGAAGCTCCATCTCACATACGTTGGGCACGTGACTGGGAGAGACCAGTCCTTGAAGAGGTACATCATGCTTGAAAGGGTGGAGGAAGACCTAGGATGCCATGGATTGACTCAGTGACTGGAGAAATGGGATTAGGTCTGTCGAAGATGATGAGATTGGCTTGAGTTAGGGCAGGATTCATAGCTGATGTACATATCGTTGTTATGCATTGCAGGTGACTCGATGGCACATAACAACAACAGAAAGGAAGATATTGAGCACTGCATTAGAATAGATGAAGGGAAGAACTGACCAAAAGGAATATATGATTAGTTATTATGACAACAATCTTGAACAAGGCGTGCATTGTGAGGTGGGCTGGGGAAGGGTAAAGGGGAAAAGGGTGGAAGAAAATGTGCAACAAATAAAAAGGTAATATAGAAAAATAAATAAAAGGGGGCTATTAGGGCATGACCCATGGTGGACAGTGTTGGCTGAAACTTCCCGATTAAAACAATCCTGGAAGCAGGAGCGGCATCCACTTCCGAAATGGCTTGACTCCAGAAACTCTATGTATGAACAGTGCTCAGGACTTTTCATTCATAGGGTCGCTATGAGTCATCTACGACTCAACGGCACCTAACAACGATAGCAACGACAACAGAGAGAGAGCTACATTGGCCTAGTGGAAAGAAAGTTATGCTGCCAAGCTGAAGGTGGGTGATTTTAATCTGCGGCCCTCGGCCAGGTTCAAATAGTTTTCCTGTCGAACAGTCTTCTAGGTGGTATAGCAGTGGTCTGTGCGTTGCTGTACAGAGGTAACTCATGGTTGCTGTGATGCTGAATACTGGGACAGTGATGTCTTAAATGTGATAATGGTTACCCATGGTGGACAGTGTTGGCTGAAGCTTCCCGACTAAAACAAGCCTGGAAGCAGGAGCGGCATCCACTTCCGAAATGGCTTGCCTCCAGAAACTCTACATACGAACAGTGCTCAGGCCTTTCATTCATAGGGTCTCTATGAGTCGTCTACACTCGACGGCACCTAACAACAAACAACAACATTAGGACATGAGATGTGAAGTAGCTGGCTTACACACTCACAAAAGTAGTTATTAGGAAGATGATTGTAAGGGAGGGAAACCCCACAATAGAAATGATTGAAATATAATGTAATTGAAAGACTATATAAAGTGCAATGTATATAAATGATAAAAATTATTAATTTTAAAACCCCAAATGATATATTGAAATGGGAAAATCTGCCTAAAGGACCTTTGAAGTGCTAAAGAGCAAGAATGTCATTGTGAAGACTAAGGTGAGCCTAACTCAAGCCATGGTATCGTCAATCTTTCTGTCCATGTGGAGACTGGGCAATGAATAACAAAGATCCATGAAGAAGAATTGATGCCTCTGAATTGCAGTGTTGGGGAGGAATATTGAATATATTCAGAAATGATAGGAGAACAGGTCTATCGTCAAAGGAATGCAGCCCAAGTGCTCCTTAGAACGGAGGATGATCAAACGTTTGGCTTGTTATCCGGAGGGGCGTGTCTCTGGAGAAGCTCATCAGGCTTGTTAGACGGTCAGTGACAAAGAGGCAGATGCTTCATGAGACGGAGTGACGCAGTGGCTGCCGCAGTGTGTTTAGGCCCAGCTGAGACTGTGGAGATCTGTCAGGGTTTTGTCCTGCTGACTCAGGGACCCCTAACACCAGACTCCTGTGAGGATTATAGAAATTAACCAGTGGAAACCAGTCATTAGCAAGTTTAGCTGATAAAAACAACATTTACTAAGCACTCACTATGTGCCAGACGCTAACGCCTTTAACCCTTCAAACACCTCAATGGTTTTTATGTTGTTTTCTTTTCTTTAAACTGGTTTATTTACATCTCAATGGTTTTTAGTACTAATACTATCATAGCTTACCTCCGGAAACCCTAATAACCTGGAGATAGGAAGAAAGTCATACAAGTGTCCAGGTCTCTCATTCATAGGGTCGCTATGAGTCACTTACAACTCGACAGCACTTAAAAATAACAGCATAGAGAGAGATTAGTTGGCCCATGGACAGAAAGTGATGCTACCAAGTCAAAGGTGGGTGACTCTAATCCACGGCCCTCAGGCCTGTTTTTAATTGTTTTCCTAGGTCGTATAGCCCTGGTCTGTCTACTTGCTGTACAGAAGTAACTAGTGGTTGCTGTGAAGCTCAGCACTATGACACTAATGTGTCAAATGTGATAATGGTTATGCGTGGTGCAGTGTTTGGTGGAGCTTCCTGATTAAAACAAGCTTGGAAGCAAAAATGGCATCCACTTCCAAAATAGCTTGCCTCCAGAAACCCTATGAATTTGGAGAAAGGAAGAAATGTACACAAGTGTCCAGGTCTTTCATTCATAGAGTCGCTATGAGTCGCCTACGACTCGATGGTACTTAACAACTATCACTTAGAACACTTGGTTTGGTCCCCCACCCCATTATATTATACTGTTTGGTTTATATTCATTGGTTTTGAGGACTAATTCTCTGAGGAGAGGAGCCATTAACAAGGGCTTCCTTACTCCTTATAATCTTACTCAACCATCAACTGACACGTTCACAAAGTGCCTATTGGTCATGGGGGCAGGGTAGCCTTTGACCTCCCTGTTACTATGTGCCAATGAGTAGATCATGACTCACAGCCCTTCCATAAAATGGAGTAGAATTGTGCTTTCCAGTTTCCAAGGCTGGAGTCTTTATGGAAACAAACTGCCATGTCTTTGGTGGATCTGCAAGCGGGTTTGAACTGCTGACCTTGTGGCTGGCAGCCAAGTGCTTAACTACCACACCAACAGCATTCATTCTGACATCACAGATGCCAGGTTTTATAAGCAGGACCTCCCACAAATCTGATGAAGTGTGTCATTACTGAGATAAGCCTGAACCCCCACTGGACCTCAGTGAACGGTCTCTTGCACCTTCCTTGCAGATCTGCATGTCTTCTCTGAGCCAAGGAGCTTCACACTAGCACCTGTGTATCCTGTCACAGATCTGGAAACCACTTTCCTCTACCCTGAGTGGCCCAGCCTCCCCTAGGTCTTCATAGAGCTTGATGCCATTTAATCATCCTGCCACGTTTGCTGTCTGGGAACTGTCCTGGGCTCTGCGTTCCTCTCTGTCTAAGGCCCAGGAGAGGAAGCTGATTTCCAGGTGCCCACAGCTGGCACCGAACAGAAACCTGACTTCCAACAACTCCGTCGGAACTGGCCTGCAAGCCTGGTCTGGTGATGCTACTGCTGCTCCTGGCATCTGGAGAGAGGCTGGGGCCTGTTACTACTCTCTGCATTTCCCACTGGCATGAGAATGAAAACAGTAGCAGCAAGTAGAATTAATTCCGTAAATGAACATTTTTCAGATTCCCGTATTTGATAATCACGCTCTTTGCTCCCCCCTTTTCTCCCACCCTCATTGTACGACTTCCATTTAAATGGAGAAATGAAAGAAATTGCTTGACTTTTTCTTTTATGCCAAGTATGTGATGGATAACACCCAGGTTTCTTATCTAGGCACCTGAGACTCTGTCATATTTAGTTTCTTCTGTGATGATGATACCTTATCTGAGTTTTGATGGATGAATAGGAGTTTGTGAGGTAATCCAGAAGTAAAGTCAAGTTCTGTTCCTTT
This sequence comes from Elephantulus edwardii, assembly GCF_000299155.1. Lineage (NCBI taxonomy): Eukaryota > Metazoa > Chordata > Mammalia > Macroscelidea > Macroscelididae > Elephantulus > Elephantulus edwardii. Next base: position 10,582,983 of record NW_006399778.1, on the reverse strand, counting down.
TAGCAAAACCCACTGGCATGTGCCCTGAGTGGCCATGCATAATCATGTCTCCAAGTCTCTACACATGCTGCTCCCTCCACATGGAGTACTTTTTTACTTCGTAGCAATCTCAGCTCCAGAGACTTCCTGGGACATATGTGTCCCACTAATTGTATCAAAAGTAATGTTCTCTCACATATGTGTTCATTCAAAATGACCTTTGTTTCTGGAAGCATATTGTTTAAACAAAAAATTCTGCCTTGGCAGAGTCAGACTTGCTTACCTAGGACCTGGCATATAGCAGGTATTCAGTGTCATGACCCCTTCTAGAGAGTGAACCTCCCCTAGCAGGACTACGTTTTTCACATTTATTATCATATACTCAGTGCCCAGCTGGCATGCAGAAGGTGCTCCATAAACAGCTGAAGGATGAGTGTCGATTGGGTTCTTAAGTGTGACCCTGCTCTAGCAGATTTGGGGGAGCACCCTATTTTTGAGTTGTTGGAGTTTGTTGTTGTTATGTGCCGTCGAGTCGCTTACGACTCATAGCGACCCTATGGACAACAGCCCTAAACTCTGCTTTGTCCTGTGCCAATCACACTGTCTCTGACACACCCATCCCAATTACCCCAGTTACTGAATCAATCCACCTCATAGAGGGCCTTCCCCTCCTGCGCTGTCCCTCCACCCTCCCAAGCATGATGTCCTTCTCCAAGGACCTGTCTCTCCTTACAACATGTCCAAATTATGTTAGACGGAGCCTCGGAATTCTTGCCTCCAAGGAGCCACCAGGTTTAACCCTTTCCAGGATGAATCTGTTTGTTTTCCTAGCAGTCCATGGTACCCTCAATACTCTTCTCCAGCACCACAGCTCAAAGGCATCAATTCTCCTTCTGTCCTCCTTAGCCGTTGTCCAACTCTCTGATGCATAACAAGTGATGGCAAAGGCCTGTATCAGACACACCTTAGTCTCCAGAGAGACACCATTGCTCTTCAGTACTTTGGAGAGGTCCCTAACAGCAGACTTTCCCATGGCAATGCACCTTTTAATTTTCTGGCTACTGGTACCAAGAGTGTTGCCTGTGGAGCCAAGCAAACTAAAGCTGTGAACAATCTCAGTCTCTTTACCATTCATTCTGATGCTGCCAATTGGCCCAGTGGTGAGAATCTTTGTCTTCTTGACATTGAGCCTTAATCCATATTGGAGGCTGCACTCCTTGACCCTCTGCAGCAGGTGCTTCAGGTCCTCTTCAGTTTCAGCAAGCAGGGTTGTGTCATCTGCATAAGATAGATCTTCCACCAATCTTGACCCCACATTTCTCCTCATTGAGCCCAGCCTCCCAGATAATCTGTTCTGCATACAGGTTGAAAAGGTATGGAGACAGGATGCATCCCTGGTGTACGCCCTTCCCAATTTTGAACCATGCAGTGTTTCCTTGCTCTGTTCTGACGACTGCCTCCTGGTTCAAGTATAGGTTTCCCATTAGAACCATCAAGTGTTCTGGGATTCCCATTCTTCTCAGAGTCAGCCATAGTTGTTATGATCCACACAGTCAAACGTCTTTGCATAGTCAATGAAACACAGATAAATGTTCCTCTGGTATTCCCTGCTTTCAGCTAAGATCCATCTAACATCAGCTACAATATTTCATATTTATGGGTCGGTTTGACAATTGTTGTTAGGTGCTGTCAGGTCTACTACCACTGAGCGGCCCCACGAACCTTGTCCTATACTGCACCTTCCTCGAAGTCTCCAGCAGGCTTGAGCCCACTGTTACAGTGACTGTGTCAGACCATCTTGTTAAGGGTCCTCCTCTCTTTCTCCGATCCACCACCTTTCCTGATATGATGTTTTCTTCCAGGACTTGCCCCTCCTGATAACATGTCCAAAGATCACGTACAACTCAAATTCAGAAGTCAGGAGACCACAAGACCAAGAACGCAGGTTCTAGAGCTGAGTTGTCTAGGTTCAGAGCTCAGCTTGCCAATTGTGTGATCTTGGGCACGATACTTCACCTCTGTGCCTCCATTTCTTTGTCTAGAATATAGTCATTGCAATAAATACATCCATATTATAAGACTTTACCATGAGTCTGCAAAATAATAATAAGCGAGTTCATTATTAGTATTAAAATGTGTCAGAGATAGTGCGAGTGGCACAGGACAGAGCAGGGTTTAGGGCTGTTGTACACAGGGTCGCTATGAATCGCAAGCAACTCAATGGCCCATAACAAAAACAACAACAGACATTATTAAATAAGTAATTATTACTAAACTAGTTACGAACAAGTTCAACACCTGGTAGGTAACTGTTAGTGCTCTGGGCTGGCTCTCACTCATGGCAACCTTATGTAGATAATAAATCTTCACAAAACTAATTTGCAAGCCAAGCCAGCTGTAGCATTCAAGATGAATGTTTGTGTAGGCCAGGATTGGTGGTTCTCACATGTTGTTGTTAGGTGCCATGGAGTAGACTATGCCTCACAGCGCACCTTGCCCTGCTCTGTGCCATCCTCCTCGTCTGACTTACTCGAGCTCACTGTTAGGGTCCCTGTGTCTGTCCACGGTGTTGAGGGCCTTCCCCTCCTTTCCTGACCCTCCCCCTTTCCCAGCGTGATGACTTTCCCCCCCTAAGGTTGATGCTACCCACAACTTGGCCTGCAGCTCTGCATGTGAGAGAACTTGGTAAAAGTGGGCTGGCCTGGGTTTTGATGTTTTGAGAGAATGAGAGGCTTACTGAGTTTCTGCAGTGCCTCTCCTTACTGCTCCTCAACCAACCTCTGGCCCAGAAGTAAGGGGAACCCCGACTGCAGAGAGCCATCCAGTGGGCTGATACAAGTGGGCAAAGCACAGGCTTTGGAACCAGGCTCAGCCCAGGCCTGATGCTCAGCTTTGCGCTTTCTCTCCCTAAATCCATGCTTCCTGCCAAAGAATGAGGGGACGAGGAAGCCCAGCTCCCAGGGTTAATTTGAGGATTAGGAAAGATACCAGGGGACAGAACCAGGCTCAGTGTAGCGCCTCTGTCGAGTCCCTTTCTCGCTCTCCGGCTGGCGTTCTGCCCCCTCAGCCCTGGCACTGCCCACCAAGTTCAAAAGTGGCTGTTGCAGCTGTCGTTTCTGAAAATACATTTCCCTGGTGGCTTTTTCTTTCTTTCATGCAAGTCTTTCCCAAACACTTAAATATTCCCAAAGCAAGGGCTGAGATAGGAGAAAAAAAAAAGAAAGAAACCTCGCTGACCCAGCCACGCCACTGTGTTGGCAAAAGTCCCAGAGGATCTTATTCTGCCAGTGACTGTGCTTGACATTCAGTTCTCTCAGTCAAGTTCACACATATCCGACAAGATCAATGAGAAAAATAGGCAGCGATGATCAAAAGGGCCGACAAAGGCTCTTGGGGTAACTCTCCCAGCAGGATTTCATGCCACACAAAAGTGCAAGCAGGAGGTGTTCTAGAAAAGCGCCTCTCCTCACAGGCATCCCTCATGCCCAGAGACACCAAAAATCAGTTCCCATGACAACGCAGCTACAAATGTTATATATAAACGTACGTGTGTGTGTGTGTGTCCTGTGTGTGTGTACACAGTCACACAGAGATGCACAGAAATAAACGCTTGGCACAATTTCTCTCTGTTCCAAACAGAAAATAACCTGCAAGGATTGATTGCTGAGGGAGAAGACAAAGAAGGCTTTGAACAAGCAGGTTTCCAACTGACTGGCTCCTGGTCACGTGCGTCCGCCTGCTTTAGTGGCTCTGTTTTGTGTCCTGCACCTGGAACATAGTAGATACTCAATAAATAATGTGTTGAGGGGATGAATGAATAAATGATGGGTGAATGGAAGAAGAGGATGAGGGAAGAATCCGGGAATGTCAGGGGTGACAAGGGCTCCCGCACAATAGAGCTAATTTAATCAGCTGTTAGTTGCCTTCCAGTTGGACCTCATTCCTGTATAACCATGAAATGTTGCCCAGCCCTGTGTCATCTTCTTGATACTTTGAGTCTATTTTTTTGTGTGTGTGGTTAATGTATCAATTTTACTGAGGGTTTCTCTCATGTTTTGCTGATCAAGTTGAACTCACCCCCAGCTTTTTGGTTAGAAACTGGGCCCCAGGAAAGGAAAAGAACTTGTCAAAAGCCACAAAGGGCAAAATAACTATAACAGCTGAGATCCAGACCTAGAGAGTCATCAGCTAGGCATTCAATGAACAGGAGTCAGATTTCTAAGTGGAGAATAAACCTATATTGAATGATATTCTATGTCAGCAACCAGGCTAAATGTAGACATTATCTCACTTAAAATTTACAAACTCGCAAGAGATGTGTTAGCATTCTTTCTTAAGAGAGGTGGAAATGGGGGCTCTGAGAGTTAGACTCACTTGAGTGACTGGACCCCGGTTGGTCTCATTCAGACACCAGGTCACCACATTACAAGATCTTTCTCTGCAGTGACGGCCAGGGCCTGGAAACAGAGCAAGATTTTGCTAGTTCCTTTTTGTCTCTCAATGGCGACCAGCAAAATAACTTGCTCTAGTCAATGAACAGTGAGGAAGTATTAGAATTATCTTTTTTTCAAGTTCCCCATCTAGGATTCCTTTAGCTTGCTCTCTGCCTTCTAACAAAATGTCTAAGGAAAGGGCAGCTGCTCCGTCAGCCCCAGGGCCAGCTGTCCTCCCGGCTGGGAGAGACCTGCCTTTGATTCCCACGCCCTGCTCCCTGGAGATGGGCCCAGGGCTGATCCCAAGCGTCTCTTCGGGTTTTGCGCCCTCTGGTGGTAACATGTTGAAAACGGTGGTTGTGTGCCCTCAAGTCAGAACCAACTCATAGCTGACCCTCGAGCGGCTTTTCAGAGGCTGTGAATTTCACGGGGGAAGGTTGCCCATCCTTCTCCCACCCAGCACTGGAGAATGCAAACAGCATGGCTTTAGGGTTGCAGCGTAGCTTCTTATCTCTAGGCCATCAATCCCAAAAGCATGCAGTTGGAGGCAACCAGCTGAAGGATGGGCAATCTTCTCCCAGTGACTTACTGTCTCTGAAAACTTGACAGAGGGACAATTATGGATCATTTCCGACCCTAAGGTAAACAACAACAACAGGGCCGCCAGAACTGTCAGCGTTTTGCCTGGTCTCCCTGCATTCACACTGGCTTTCCGACCCCCTCCACACAACGATATGCAGAGCAGCATTCAGCAACTTTGATCTGATCACGTCGTGGCCCGTTGCTTACCGTCAAGCAGACACTCTGTGTCCAACTCATGATCCCTGCTGCTTCTCCGCCTTCTCCCCTTGACATGCAGTCTTTCTGGTCTTCCTGTGGTTTGCATATATTCAAGCTTCTTCCTCTACACATGCTGTTCTGTGATCCAAACGCTCCCTCTTCCTGTCCTTTGGCCTGCAAATTCCTCCTTATTCTGTAAGACTCGGCTCCTCAGAGACAGGCGTTCGTTCACGTCCAAGGCTAGGGTGCTCTTCAGAATTACAATGACCTGCCTGCCCAGTGACTGCTTTCTTGATAGCCAACAACAAGAACCTTGTCTCGTTCACTGCTCTCTGTCCCAAAGCCCAGCACAATTTCTCTCACACAGCGGGCTCTCAGTGAGTATTTGTTAAATGACTAAGGGGCTGGAGGGATGAATAAAACAAAGCAAAAAAAGAAGCACCATGTACACATCATTCTCAAATCTGAGCATGCATTAATGAAATTCTCACAAATCTCAAAACTCCTTTTGCAGATGAGGAAACCAAGCCCCAACTCACCCTCAATCACACAGTAATCACCTGGGAGGGCCAGGGTTTAAATCAACACAGTCTGAGCTGGGCTCTCTTAGTTACTTAGTAAAGTTGGAACAGACTCACACTGATCCTAAATTGGGCTTCTGAGGGTGTAAAGAGCAGAGGAGGAGATTGCCTGTCTTTCACCCAAGTAGTCACTGGTGGATTTGAACTGCCAGAGAGCTGTGACTTTTGAGTTAGCAGTGAACCTCTCTACAGACTATGTCCCCAGACCGCTGTTTAGTATGGCTGCAGTAGCACAAATACTGTAAGCGAGAGTATGAAACCCAATGTGAGTGGAGGAGTGTGTGAAACACAATATATATGAATGAAATACAATGTATGTGAATGAAACACAATGTATATGAATGAAACACAACGTATATAAATGAAATACAGTGGATATTAATGAAACACAATGTACATTAATAAAACATAATGCACATTAATGAAACAATGTATATACATATTGTATGCATATTATCTGGAAGCAGGAGGCATCCAATTCTGTAATAGCTTGCCTCCGGAAATCCTATGAACCTGGAGAGAGGACGAGAGACACACAGGTGTTGAAGACTTTCCTTCAATAGGGTCTCTAGTTGCCTGCGACTCGATGGCACTGAACAACAACAACATGCATAGCATCATAAAATGGAAAAAAAAAGAGAAAGACACATTTTTTTAGAGTTCTGAATCTAAAATTCCTAACCAGAGTCTCAGCACTGTGGATTCCTTTCTTCTTGGTAGTCTGGACATTTCTTGATTCCTTGATTCCTTAAGAGTGTAGACAGATTGTGTAGACAGATTAGGACTCTCACACACTGCTGGTAGCAATGTAAAATGATACAACAACTATGGAAAGCATTTTGATGCATCTCTAAAAAGTTGAAAATGTGAATACCACTTTATCCAGCAACCCTGTATATATATTTATATACAGGGTTGCTGGATAAATATATATCGTAAGGAAAGAAGAGCTGTGACACAGATAAACGTACATTGATATTTATTGAAGCATTATTTAAAATAGCAAAGAGATGTAAACAACCCAAGTGTTCATCAACAGATGATTGAAGAAACTGTGATATGCCATGCAACACTAGAGAACAAAAAAGCATTCATCAAAATCTTGCCTAACGTGGATCAATCTGGAAGACATTATGCCAAGTGAAGTAAGTCAATCACAAATGAACAAATATTGTTTAAGGCCTCAATTATAAGAAGGCTAATGAAAGGTTTAAATTCAGATATACTCATTCTGGAATGGTTACCAGGGATGGGAAGGGAGAGAGGAACCAGACTCTTATCAAGATGGGTGAAGGAAAAGGCAGTACACGAGAAGGGGATGATGACCCGCACAACACTACCAAAGAAAGGAGACATGGAGAACTTCTCAAGAAATAAAGCACCTGCCGTATGAACTGACAGGCAGGAGAGGTGAACAAATATAAGTGGTGGAAAAGATTATTCCCATGATCATATGAAGATTTGACAGATGATAGTTCTACATTTAAATCAGTATATGGTAGAAATATACACACGCATTTAGCAGGGCCAGCAGGGGGCAATGTCATGTAAGCTTCTCAATCATCACCACATGCTCTGAGGGAGGGAGGTGCTGGTTCTGGGACATTGGGTCATAGTCCTGGAGGACATCAGGCCATGTAGTGTAACAGTCCACAATGACAATGCTCCGTATTTTAATTTAGTGAGTGGCGAAGGGATCTCACAAGCTTGGGAATAGTCATTTTGGGTGCAACTATTGATTTCTCACCCTGTCTGGAACAAAGGAGAGAGAGAGAGAGATGTATTGAAAGAATTAGTCTAAAGGACTAATAGGCCATGGAACCTCAAATTCAATGACCCTAAAGTCAGAAGAACTAGATGGAGTGATTATCACTGATGATAATTTTAAAAAGGATCACAGTAGAAGAGGCTCGATAGTGTGTGGGGAAAACTAAACCCAAAAAAAGTACAACAAACAGGGCCATAGTTGCTTTTGTTGTTATGCGTCATTGAGTTGACTATGGCTCACAGCAAACCTATGAACAATGGCTCCGAATCTGGTCCTGTCCTGAGCCAACCTCACCGCCTCTGACACACCTGACCCCATTGCCACACTCACTGTGTCCATCAATCTTGTCAAAGGTCTTCCTCCTTGTGCTGACCACCTACCTTTCCAAGCATAATGACCTTCTCCAAGGACTGGCGTCTCTGGAAAACATGTCCATAGTATGTGAGATGGAGTTTCACCATCCTTGTCTCCAAGGAGCAACCTGGTTTCACTCTCTCTATGACAGATCTGTTTGTTCTCCTGGATGCTCAGTACTCTTCTCTAGAACCACCACTCAAAGGTATAGATCTTTATTCTGGCATCTATATTGCACAGCTTTCAAATGCATAGCAAGCAACTGAGAAGGCTGTGACATGGATCAGGTACACCTGAGTCTTTAAATTGACATTGTTGCTCTTTAGCACTCTGGAGCGGTCCCTGACAGCAAATTTGCCCCCATACAACTCATCTTTTGATTCTTCTGATTGCTGATGCCAAGAGTGTTGACTGTTGTCCAAAGTCAGATGAAATTGTTAACAATTCCAATCCATGCTCCAGCTATCTCCAGCTATCACAGTGCTGCCTTTTGGACAGTGCTATTATGTTCTTTCAAGCCTGAACCAACTCAGAGCTGATTAGATATCATTCAACCCATGACTGTGCTTCCTGCTCTCCATTTAACAAAAGCCCTTTAATAAACATTTATAACTATGTGTGAACTCTTCAAGGTGGGCGTTATTATCCCCATTTTACAGATGAGGAAACAGATTTAGAAAGTAACATTATTTCCTCCAAACATAAAACTGCATTATGCGCAGACTGCATGCCAAGTATGTATGAATTCAGGTCAAATTTGTAACTAATTTGTAACAGGCCACATCTGGGCTAGCATGGAAGGCTAGGATCCCTGGGAATGGCACATATGAGAGGAGTTTGCATCCAGGTTCACAATCTACACAGAAACTTTTAGCAGGTGCAGGTCTGGAGGAGGAGAGGGGCTGCAGCTGAGGGGACGGAGAAGCCTTGACCTCATCAAGACCTTGCGGAGCAAAAGCCTTTAGCCACAGGGGAAGGGCAGTAAGCCATCACCCCAGGGAGCATGTGAAGATTCTGCAGCTGGAGGGACAGGAAGGGCTGGAAACCATCCTGGACCCAGGGTCCTGAGACAACATCGGTGTAAGTCTCCCATCATCTATCTGTCACTTTGTCCTAGTGTAATGGCTTACATGTCACTATGATGCTGGAAGTTATGCCTTTGGTATGTCAAATAGTGGTAGGGTCACCCATGGTGAACAGGTTTTAGCAAAGCTTTCAGACTAAGACAGACTGGGAAGAAAGGGCTGGTGACTGACTTCAGAAAATTAATCAAGTCTTAATAGAATGCTGTGAATTAGGTGCTGGAAGATGAAGCCCCCAGGTTGGAAGTCACTCAGAAGATATAGTGGCCACAACAAAGAGTCAAATAGGCCAGTGGCTGGGAAAGGCATCATTGTGTAGGACTTTGGGTTGCCCTTAGTTGGCACTAACTTGTTGGTAACTCATAACAATAACCTAGGGAGGACTGGTAGAAAGTTCTCTCATAGATCTGCCAAAGGTGCCAGGTGGAGCCAGGCAGAGTTTCGCTGGCATGGGGAGGAAGAGCAGGATCACTGGCTAAGCTCCATCCATGTGGCTGAGGCGCCATCACCCTCCCCACCTTCATCAAACCACAGAGCGCCGAGTAACACGAGTAACAGAGTAATAGTAACACGCAGCAGCAGTCTAAGCGAGTGGCAGGAGCCTGAGGGTGGAGCAGGAGCTCTGAGAGTCCCTCCAGCACTCCAGGCCCCAACCTAAGCTCCAGACCACCATGCTGCAAGAATGGCAAGCCAGTCGTGCAGTGAAGGCAGCCGTAGCAACAACAAAATTCAATCCAGCTCGACCTCTGATTAGATCGACTTAAGCCCCTACACTAATGGCCTAGCAGAAGAGACAGGCTCATTTTCAGGAATGAGTACTATTTAGGTAAGTCTCCACAATTCTACACATCCTAACAGGTAATCAACTAGAAATTATAAAGCATTAACATGAAAACCTCATGGCTGTCAAGTCACTTGCAACTCAGAGACCTTCCATTGGATTTCTGAAGCTGCAGCATGAGCAGATGGCCCATCTTTCTCCCACAGAGCTGATGGTAAGTCAGAGACAAGGGACACACATGGCCTTAGGGTTCACAATGCAACTCACTTCAGACTAGGTCTGCAGAGTGCCTCAAAACACTACCGAGCAAGAAAAGCAAGCTACGGTCAAGAGAAAAAACACTCAGCCGCTCCAGATGACTCAGCACTAGTATAATTGCTAAGTCTTTTAGACTTTAAGGAGTTTAAAATAATCATAATACATATGTAAAAGTACAAGCAAAGAAGATGTCATGAATGAAAAAGTATGCATAAAGAGATGGAGAATTCCAGCAGAAATGGAAAGAGTCCACTGAAAATTCTAGACGTTTTAACCAAAGCAAACCATAGCAGCAACAATAGAGAATGTTTCCTATGGGCTCATTGGGAGAATCAATGAATGTGAAGTAAGAATCTGTAAACTTGAGGATACAAAGGTGCTGTCCATTGAGTCAGTTCTGAGTCATAGCAATCCTCTGTCAGGTCCCACAGGTTATAAGTCACAGTGGGAGGAGACTCCCATCTTTCTTCTGTGGAGCCAAATATGCATTTGAATGCTGGAGATGAGCAGCTTTTGAGTTACAGAGTTACAACTCATTATGGACTATGTTACCAGAGTGCATGCACTCAAGGAGAAGGAGGAGAAGGAGAAGGAGAAGAAAGAAGAGGAGAAGGAGAAGGAAGAGGAGAAGGAGGAGAAGAAGGAAGAGGAGAAGGAGAAGGAGAAAGAGGAGAAGAAGGAGAAGAAGAGAGAGAATGAATCCAGGAGCTAAACGGTCTAATATAATTGAATATAATTGTAAATGACATATACAATTATAGTCAATATAATTACAATATGTGTGATCGAAATCCAAGAAAGGAGATAAAAAGAATAGGGCAGAAGCAATATTTGAAAAGATAATAGTTAAACCAACTCTGAGTTATATATCATCTCATGCCAGCAGCAATAGCTAAGTTCAGCAGGGTAGCAACAAATGCTGATGAGGTTGGGGAAAGACTGGAAGCCTTACTCACTGATGGTGGGAGTATAAAACTGTACAACCACAATGGAAGGTGGTATGCTACTTTCTCAAAAAGTTCGAAGTAGAAATACCATTTGACCCAACAGTTCTGCTACAAGGATTATACCCTACAGAAACCAGAGCTGCTGCCCAAACAGATGCATGCACACCCATTGTTTATTGCTGCATTATTCACAATAATTTGCTGAATAATAATTCAGCAAAGAGATGGAAGCAACCCAAGTGCCTATCAAGAAACAAGTGTGTAGATTGAGGGAAAACTAAGAAAAGAGAAGATAAATTATGAATACTGCATTGGAATAGGTGAAGGAAAGAACTGTTTAAAAGGAATATATGATATGTATGACAACAGTCCAGGCTGGGTTTAGAAGGGGTCGTGGTACTAGGGATATTGTAGCTGATATTAGATGGATCTTAGCTGAAAGCAGAGAATACCAGAGGAATGTTATCTGTGTTTCATTGACTACGCAAAGGCATTTGACTGTGTGGATCATAACAAACTGTGGCTGACTCTGAGAAGAATGGGAATCCCAGAACACTTGATCATGCTAATGTGAAACCTATATTTGGACCAGGAGGCAGTCATCAGAACAGAGCAAGGGAACACTGCATGGTTCAAAATGAAGAAGGGGGTATGCCAGGGATGCATCCTATCTTCATACCTTTTAACCTACATGTATGCAGAACAGATTATCTGGGAGGCTGGGCTCTATGAGGAGAAATGTGGGGTCAAGATTGGTGGATGATTTATCAACAATCTGCGTTATGCAGATGACACAACCCTGCTTGCTGAAACTGAAGAGGAACTGAAGCACCTGCTGCAGAGGGTCAAGGAGTGCAGCCTACAATATGGATTGAGGCTCAATGTCAAGAAGACAAAGATTCTCACCACTGGGCCAATTGGCAGCATCAGGATGGATGGTGAAGAGATTGAGATTGTTCACAGCTTTAGTTTTCTTGGCTCCACAGGCAACACTCTTGGCAAATTAAAAGGTGCATTGCCATGGGAAAGTCTGCTGTTAGGGACCTCTCCAAAGTACTGAAGAGCAATGGTGTCTCTCTGGAGACTAAGATGCATCTGATACAGGCCATGGTCTTCGCAATCACTTGTTATGCATCAGAGAGTAGGACAATGACCAAGGAGGATAGAAGGAGAATTGATGCCTTTGAGCTGTGGTGCTGGATAAGAGTATTGAGAGTACCATGGACTGCTAGAAACAAACAGATTCATCCTGGAAAGGGTTAAACCTGGTGGCTCCTTGGAGGCAAGGATTCTGAGGCTCCGTCTAACATACTTAGGACATGTTGTGAGGAGAGACCGGTCCTTGGAGAAGGACACCATGCTTGGGAGGGTGGAGGGACAGCGCAGGAGGGGAAGGCCCTCTATGAGGTGGATTGATTCAGTGACTGGGATAATAGGGATGGGAGTGTCAGAGACAGTGTGACTGGCACAGGACAGAGCGGAGTTTAGGGCTGCTTTACGTAGGGTCGCTATGAGTCTCAAGTGACTCGACGGCACATAACAACAAACAACAACATGACAACAGTCCAGAATAAGAGGTACATAGCAAAGTGGCCTGGGGGAAGTGAGGGGCAGGGAGAGGGGGAAAATTATGCAACAACGAAAGATTTTTCTTTAAAGTGAACTGAAGGGGGTAGGAGTGAATGTGCAACAATGAATGAATGAAAATCCAACTTTTCTGTAAACTTTTGTTAAAATTACAATTTAAAAAGGAAAACAATGAACTTGTAAAACATTACACAACATGAAAGAGCCTGGAGGACATAATGCTGAGTGAGATACCTCAGTCTCAAAAGGACAAATACTGCATAACACTACTGTTATAAAATAGAAAAGACCTGGAAGATGGTGTGGCCCCTTGTGCAGAGCCTTGGCAGTGCCACGATATACTCCAAAGACAGCCCCATGCTCCCTTCTCCAGCACCATCAACCCCCAACCAAGGATTTGCCTCCACGCCTCTTCAAAGACCTTTCTCTAGGACCTTTGGGAGAACAATCAAGTTACAGGCCAAATTCTTTGAAACAGACATTCCAAATATCGACGTCTACCATTAGGAATTGGACATCAAGCTAGAGAAATGCTCACAGGGTCAAAAAGAGAATAGTGAAGCATATGATCTGGCGCATTAAAATACAGATCTCTGGGAACCTAACTTCAGTGTTTGACAGCAGGAACAACCTTTGCACAGCTCTGCCTCTGCCCATGGGGCGGGACAAGGTGGAGCTGGAGTTCACACTGCCAGGGGAGGACAATGTCTGCATCTTCAAGATGTCCATCAAGTGGATGTCCCGCGTGAGCCTCCAGGAGTTACACAGTGTATTTCAAGGGTGGCTGCCAAGCATCCCCTTCCAGTCAACCCAGGCCCTGGATGTGGTCATGAGGCACTTTCCGTCTGTAAGATAAATCCTGTGGGTCTTCTTTCTTTATGGCCGTCTGGTTGGGCCTTCACTTTGGGAAAGGATGCTGAGTATCGCTGTCTAGGCAACTGCGTTTTATTAACACACAGCCAGTAATCAAGTTTGCACAGTTTGGTGGGTAGAGGCAGGAGGAAGGAAATGGGAAGGATCCAGGTGAAAAGACTTGGTAATGATGGGCAAGGTCCAATGCTAACTAATTTTATAAAACATAATGCATGAGAATGATTGTATTGAAACACAATATCAATGAAGAATAGTGTGGAACACAATGTATATGTTCTTTGTAAGCAAACCAATTAAAAAAATGTCAAAAAAAAAAAAAGTATTGAAGAACAACAAAAATCTCTGACAGATCCCCAGGGGTCAAGCTTTGGGAAAAAAAACCCAACAACTAAACAAACCAAAATCAAAGATCTAAAGATGGAAATAACACACAGTGGGCAAATGAAGAGAAAGCTCTGTGTCTGCAGTGTGAGCCTGCAGCCGGCCGGCCAGCTAACATTGCCACTGCAGCAGGAGAGCGGACAGGCCATGGAGCGCACAGAGGCCTGGTCCTTCCAGGACAGGCACCGGCTTCTGGGGCTGTCTTACCCCCACCTTCTGCATGTACAAGTCGGACAGGAGTGGAAACACACCTATCCTCCTCTGGAGGTCGGTAACATTGTGGCAGGACAGAGATGTATGAAGAAAACTCACCAACAAACCTCAAGCAGACCAGAGCCCCGGCCAGGTCCACACCTGATCCACAGGAGGAGATTAGCAAGCTGATGCAAAGTACAAGTTTCAATACAGATCCATATCTGTGAATGTGGAACCACGGTCAAAGATGAGATGATGGATGTGACTGGGCGGGTCCTCCAGCTGCCCTCCATCCTCTACACCAGCAGGATCAAAGTGATTGCCACACTCGTGCAGCGAGTCTGGGACATGAGAAATAAGCAGTTCCACATGGGCATTGAGATCAAGGTGTGGGCCATTACGTGCTTTGACCCCCCAGCACCAATGCCCTGAAGTCTACCTGAAGTCCTTCAGAGTAGTTCAGAAAGAGCTCACGGGACACCAGGATGCCCATCCAGGGCCAGCCTTGCTTCTGCAGATATACCCAGAGTGTGGATAGCGTGGAGCTCATGTCCCGGCAGGTGAGGATCACCTATGCTGGCCTGCAGCCCATGGTTGTCATCCTGCCAGGAAAGACACCTGTCTATACTGCAGTGAAGTGAGTGGGTGACACAGTTCTGGGGATGGCCACACAGTGCACGCAGAGAACCACACCTCAGACCCTGTCCAACTTCTGCCTGAAGATAATGTCAAGCTCGGTCCCATGAACAACCTCTTGCTCCCTCAGGACAGGCCCCTTGTGTTCCAGCAGCTGGTCATCTTCCTGGAGGCCAGTGTCCCCCACCCTCCTTCTGGGGACGGGAAGAAGCCTTTGGTTGTGGCAGTGGTAGGCAGTATGGACACCCTCCCCAGTCATGACTGCACCACAGTGCAGGTTCAGCAGCATCGCCAGGAGATGATCCAGGACCTGGCCGCCATGGTGCATGAGCTGCTCATCCAGTTCCACACACTGACATGCTTCAAGGCCACACACGTCATCTTCTACCGCAATGGCATCTCCAAGGGCCACTTCCAGCAGGTTCTCCACCACATGGTGCTGGCTGGCATCCATGAGACGTGCACTAGACTGGGGAGGGACCTACAGCCTGGCATTATGTCCATCATTGTCCAGAAAGGACACCACACCCGACTCTTCTGCACTGACAAGAACAAGTGCTTTGGGAAGAGTGGAAACATCCGGCAGGCCCCCACCATCGACACGCAAATCACCCACTGACTGAGTTTAACTTTTACCTGTGCAGCCATGCCGGCTTCCAGGGAACCAGCAGACCCTCCCACCACCCCATACTGTAGGGTGAACAATCATTTCTCCTCTGTCGAGCTGCAGATTCTGACATACCAGCCATGTATGTCACTCCTAAATACACTGCACACACTCTGTGTCTATCCCTGCCCCGGCCTCCCATGCTCACCTGGTGGCCTTGCAGGCCAGGTACCACCTGATGGACAAGGAACACAACAGAGCCAAAGGCAGCCATACCTCTGGACTGAGCAACAGTGGAGACTACCAGGCCCTGGTGAAGGCCATGCAGGTCTACCAGAACATGCTGCACACCATGTATTTTCCTCAACACCTCTGCGTCTGTTATATATCCTGAAAAAACCAGGATAGATGTGGGGGTGTTGAGGAAAGAATGGGAAAAGTGTGGATAGATAACGAACACTGCAATAGAACAGATGAGGGGAAGAACTGTCCGAAAGGAATATATGATTAGGTGTTATGTGTATGATAATCTGGAACAAGGAGTGCATTTCAGGAAGGACTGGAGCGGGTGAAGAAAATGGCAACAATGAATACAAAATAATTAAATTTTTAAAAAGAGAAAAGACAATGGTTGAAAATTTCCAAAAGTAATGAAAGACATCGTATCATAGTTCCAAGAATCAGAGAGAACACCAGGGAGGATAAATATCATCTCCACAAACAACACCTGGGTACGTCACAGTCGAACTGCTGGGAGGCTAAGATAAAGTCCTAAAGGTGCAAAGGTTGGGAGAGGGGAGTGGAGGCACAGTATTGTATACAGAGGAACAAAAATAAGAATTACTGCAAGCTTCTTATCAGAAACTGTGTAAGCTCAAGATAACAATGGGACATTTTTAAAGTGCTGGAAGGGAAAAAAATAACCTAGATACATGCATATTTTCTTCTTTTTCTCTGTTACATGAAAGGTAGCATACCATGATGGTCAATTTTTTGTGTCAACTAGTTAGGCTACCAATAGACAAACAAACCCCAAACTACTGTTGAGTCCGTTGCAACTTAGGACCCTATAGGACAAAGCAGAACTGCCCTACAGAGTTGCCAACACTTTCAATCTCATTTGGACAACAGCTTCTTGGTCTAGGGACAGGTTTCACAGGAGCACAACTAAATATTCTGGGATTCCCATTCTTCTCAATGTTAAGCATAATGTGACATGATTCACACAAGTCGAATGGGAAGCAGTGGTCAGAACAGAACGAGGAAATACTGTATGGTTTGAAAATCAGGGAAGGAGTGTGTAGGGGATGTGTCCTTTTCCCATACCTTTTACATCTCTACTCAGAGCATCATTCTTGGAAAGGGAAAGGGTCAGAAAAAGAGAAGAAAACCTTCCTCAAGATGGGCTGACCCAGTCACTGTAACAATGGGCTCCAGCCATCAGCGAAGATGAGGACAGCACAGGGTAGGGCAGGGTCCAGATCCTTTGTTCATAAGCTCTCTGTGACTTGATGGCACCTACCAACAACACAATGTTAACATTTAAATGAAATTGACTTTCA
>NW_006399778.1:10554204-10565358 GCF_000299155.1 Elephantulus edwardii | reverse complement strand
TCTCATGGTTGTCTTGATTTGCATCTCTCTCAGGGCTAGGGATTTTGAACATTTCTTCATGTGCTTGTTGGCCATCTGAATGTCTTCCTTGGTGAGAGACCCCTTTTTTAGAATCTGGATGAGTCTGACTTAATTCCTTGATAGACCTCAACAGCAGAACTGAAGAAGAAATTCAATCTGTGGATAGTGGCTTCAGCTCATTCCCAAGGGAGCTTCTTTCTGGTGGCCTGCCCTGTGGAATTTAGACTTGCCTAGCCAACCTTCACAACTGCATTTCTCGCAATAAATCTTTAAAACTAGTTCTGTTTCTCTGGTTAAATCCTGACAAACATAAACACAGATAATCTTTTGCACTTTGTCATTGTTAATACCTTCAAGAAATCACTTTGAGTTAGTTGATTGAGATTATCCTTATCCTTTTTTCTTTTGACAGTTGCATGGAGCAGTTCGAATCCACCAGATACTCCGCTGGAGAGGCAATTTCCTCCTGTGCCAGTCAGATTGGATTCAGTGATACACAGCCAAAACCAAAACCAAAACCAAAACAAATACAGTTGCATGGAAACAAAGCCCACAGCCATGAAGTTTATCCCAACCACTTCAGTGAAGGAAGCAAGACCTTCACTGAAGTTGGGGGGTAGGGCATGAGACAGACTGACACAGTGACAGTAACAGTGGGCTCAAGTGTGGCAGAGATGATGAGGACGACACAGGGTGCAGATCTATTGTCCTCAGTGTTGCTTAAGAATCATGGTCAACTTGACAGCACCTAACAGTAACAACAATGACTCTGTACAATAGAACAGGACTATTCCACAGGGCTTACAAGGCTGTGAATCTTTACAGCAGGAGATTGCTACCTTTCCCTCCCTTGGTGTATACGATAGATTCAAACCATTAACCTTTTGCCTGGCAGCCAAACACTTTAATCACTGAACCACCAGAGTATTAACAGCTACATTTTTTTCTTTTTTTTTAAATTAAATTTTATTAGTTTTAATGAACATTTACAGAGATTTTGGGTTTTCATTCATTCATTGTTGCACTGTTTTCTCCACTCTCATCCCCAGTTCATTCTTCTTCTCCCCCCCAATGTCTGTTTTAATTGTCCAACTGCCACAGTGCTTGTCAAAGCCAGTTCTGATTAATCTCCTTTGTCAGTGTGTCCCTTGCCATTCCCTATCACTCCTCCCTGAGAGAGACTTCACCCTGATTCATAAGGAAAAGGGGATGGCGTATTCTCTTAGCTACTTCCTGCTGAAAAGGGACGCTGTGGGTTTCAGGGTGAATGTCTTCTCTCACTACTCCAAAGGGCCCCCTTGGCAGTAGGGAACACATAGACTATTATGGAGATTGATTTTGGAATTTAGATGCACTGTTATCAATTGTGTTTAGCCATACATGTTCATATCCTTGAAGATGTATCATGGAAGTGTTGCAGCCTAGAAGATACAAATTTAACTAACAAGTAACAGCTACATTTAAAACAAAACAAAAGAAATAGACAAATAACAATATCCCCCAACCTTCACTACTATCAAGGGAGCTCTGGTAGCCTAGTAGTAAGAAGTTGAACTGCAAGCCCAAAGGCATGTGGTTCGAATTTATCAGCTTCTCCAAGGATAAGGATGGAAATCTCTTCCCATGCAGCCTCTATACTGCCTCTGAAATCCCACTGGAGGGTGATATATGGATTGGGTCTGACCCAACAGCACACAACAACAACAACAACACTACTATCAAGTGGTCCCAACTCACAGCAACCCTCCTTAAGATTCTCAAGGTTAAAAATCTTCATGAGAAGAGACTGCTTTAAAAAAAAAAAAAAGGGACTGCTTAATCTTTCTCCCACAGAGCAGTCCTTAAGTGCCTTGAGTCAACTATGAATGTGAATAGCTATGGATCTGAATCCTGTCTTATCCTGTGCCATCCTAATCTTCTCTGATATACTGAAGCCCATTACTGCAATTACTGTGTTAATTCATCTGGTCAATTCATCCTCTTTCACTGACCTTCCACCTTCCCAAGCAAGAAGTCTCTTTCCAAGGACATGCCCATAGTATGTGAGATGAAGTTTCGTCACCTTTGCTTCCAAGGATAACTCTGATTACACTTTCTCTAAAACACACCTCTTTGGGTTTTTTTTTCAGTCCATGGAATATTCACTACTCTTTTCCAATAAATACCATGACTCAAAGGCATTGAGTCCTTTCTGTCTATCAAATGATTGAGAAGACCATGGTCTGAATCTGAGAATAGCTGCAGTGGACTTCATAATGTGATGTGTTGTTGTTGTTGTTATATGTCAAGTCACCTGTGATCCATAGTGATCCTATGTACAGCAGCTCTGAACCCTTCCTTGTCCTGAGCCAGTCTCACTAATTCTGACACATCAACCCCCATTGCCCCAATCTGTTTCATCTGGGGTTTTCTTCTCCTGTGCTGTCCCTCCACCCTTCCAAGTATGATGTCCTTCTCCAAGGACCAATCCTTCCTGGCCACATGGCCAAAATATATGAGATGGAGTTTGAAAATCCTAGCCTCCAAAGAGATGCTTGGTTTCACCCTCTCCAAGACAGACCTATTTGTTTTCTTGGCAGTCCATGGTATGTTCAAGACTCTTCTCCAACACCACAACTCAGAGGCATCAATTCTTCTGTCATCCTTAGTCATTGTCCAGTTGGACAATGACCAATGTAATGTACTATAGTTTATTCAACCATTCTGTGTATGGAAAAGGCTCCAATTTGTTGTTTATACAGTAACTAGGAATCCTAGGCAACACAACAGCTTCTAACAACAGCAAAAACACCACCATGAATGGACATTTAGATTTTCCCCCCAAACTTAGACATTACAAAGAGCATTGCCTGAAGAACATTGTATGTATGCTTTTTGTTTTGGTTTTCAACTTCACCTCTTGATTTGTGGTGACTGGGCTTTGTCTCTCCAAAATACCTTCTCCTCCCAACCCATACAATGGGTAAAAATGTATGTGTTTAATAGGTCAAGACAAAAATGAAACCACTTTATAACTAAACAAATCATGAATACTGTCCAAGCCACAAAAATGATCAAAAGCCCTGACTAGTCTGAGGGCAGCTTCTTTGTCAAAGAGAACATTAGCCTCAGCCTCGTCTTTCCAACCTTGAGAATTTATTAGGCCCCTCTTTTAAATGACACCCTGTCCTGACAGCATTGAACCCACAGCAAAGCACCTTTCATTAACCCTTCTTTAAAGTTTCTCCTGGAGTCAGAGAATTAAAAGGGAAGAAATCACTTGCCATATCTCATGCTGAATGAACTGAAAAACAAATTCAAGCCTCAAGTTGCAATACTGAGAAATGCCATGGGCAACATCTTTAATGATCCAGGAAACATTGAAAGAAGATGGAAAGAATACACAGAATCACTATATTAAAAAGAATTAAATGACATGGAAAAATTACAGGAAGTATATAATCAAGGGCTAATGGGAACAAAGGAAGAAATTCAAGCTGTGTTGAAGACATTGACAAAAAATAAGGCCCCAGGAATAGATGAGACTGACATGTTTCAATGAACAGATGTAGCCCTGGATGTGCTTACCAGTCTATGCCAGAAAATTTGGAGGACAGCTGCCTGGACAACTGAGTAGAAGAGATCCTTATTTGTTCCCATCTCCAAGAGAGAGGATCCAACAAAATGTAGAAATTATTGGACAATATCAATAATATCACATTCAAGCAAAATATTGTGGAAGATCATCCAAAATGGCTAGAACAGGACATTGAAAGGAAATTGTCAGAAGTCTAAGCTGAATTTAGAAGAGGCCATGGCACCAGGGATATCATTGCCAATGTTAGATGAATCCTGGCTGAAAGAAGAGAATATGAGAAGAAGTCTATGTTTTATTGACTATGCAAAGGCATTTAACTGTGTGAATGATAACAAACTATGGCTAACATTGAGAAGAATGGGAGTCCCAGAATCCTTAATGTGCTCATATGAAATCTATACCAGGACCAAGAGGCTGTTGGCCAAATGGAACAAGGAAACACCGCATGGTTTAAAACCAAGAAGAGTGTGTGTCAGGGTTGAATCCTGGCTCCTTACCTATTTAATCTATATGTCAAGCAAATTTTTGGTGAATCCAGATTCTATGAAGAAGAATATGGCATCAGAGTCAGAGGAAGACTCATAATTAACTTGTATTATGCAGATGATACAGACTTGCTTGCTGAAAGTGAGGGGAACCTTGCCACAGAGGATCAAAGATTACAAAATTCAAAACGGATTACATCTTATCATCAAGAAAACAAAGGTCTTTACTAACTGGGCCAATTTTTTTGTTGTTGTTATTATGTGCGATCGAGTCATATGCAACCCATAACAACTCTATGCACAATAGCTCTGAACCCTCCTCTGTCCTGAACCAATCTTTCTGCCTCCAACACTCCTACCACCATTAACCCCTTTACTGTGTCAATCCATCTCATCCAGGGTCTTTCTCTCCTGCGCTATTCCTTCATCCTTCCAAGCATGATGTTCTTCTTCAAGAACTGGTACCTGCTAGCAACATGCCCGAAATATGTGAGATGGAGCTTCAAAAGCCTTGCCTCCAAGGAGCAACTTGGTTTCACCCTCTCTAGGACAGACCAGTTTGTTTTCTCAGCAGTCCATGGTATGTATGTTCCATGCTCTTCACCAACACCACAACTCAAAGGCATTGATTCATCTTCTGTCACCTTTAGTCATTGTCCAGATCTGGCCTGAATCAGACACACCTTAGTCTCTAGACTGACATCATTGCTCTTTAATACTCTAGAGAGGTCCCTGACAACAGATTTTTCTTAGTCATTTGTCTTTTCATTTTCTGACTGCTCGTGTCAAGAGTGTGACCCAAGCAAGCAGAAATTGTTAACAATTTCAATCTCTTCTCTATCATGGGGCTGCCAGTTGGCCCAAAGTTGAGAATCTTTGTTCTTTTGAGCTTCAATCCATATTGAAGACCGCAGTTCTTAACCTTCAGCAGCAAATGCTTCAGGTCCTTTGCAGTTTCAGTAAGCAAGGTTGTGTCATCTGCATAATGCATGTTGTTGATCAATCTTCCTTCAATCTTGATGACACATTCCTCTTCTTAAAGTCCAGCCTTAGGGAGCTCTGGTGGCCTAGTGGCAAGACGCTGCACTGCAATCCCAGGGGTATGTGGTTCAAATCCACCAGATGCTCTGCTAGAGAAGGAGGGGGCAATCTCCTTCTGTACCAGTCAGATCTGATTTGATGGTACACGTAAAAATAATACAATAAAAATTTTTAAAAAGTCTAGCCTTCTGAATGATGTGTTCCGCATACAGTTAGAAAACGTATGGCAACAGGACACAACCCTGACACACTCCTTTCCTGATTTTGAACCATGCAGTGTTTCCTCGCTCTGATCTGACTGCTACCTGGTCCAAGTATAGGTTTTGCCTGCGCACAACCAAGTATTCTGGGATTCTCATTCTTAACGTTAGCCACAATTTGTTACGATCCACACAGTCAAATGTCTTTGCATAGTTAATGAAACATAGTCAGATAGACATTCCTCTGGTACTTTCTGCTTTCAGCCAAAATCCATCTGACATTGGCTTTCATGTCCCTAGTGCCTCTTCTAAACCCCACTTATACATCTGGCAGTTATCTGTTAATGTTCTGTTCCAGCAACATTTTACTTGAGTGTGATATTAGTGATATTATTTGATAATTTCCACACTTTCTTGGTCAATGGCAACATCATAAAATAGATGGAAAAAGAACTGAAACTGTCAATGTTTTCATCATGCTTGGATCTGTACTCAACACCTTTTGTACCAGCAGGCAGGAGATAGGAGACATATTGCAGTGTCAAAGTCCACTATCAGGGACCTCTCCAAAATACTAAAGAACAAGGATGTTAGTTTGAAAACTAAGGTGTGCCTGATTTAGGCCATGATCTTTTCAATCACTTGCTATGCATTCGAGAGCTGAACAATGAATAAGGATGACAGAAAAATTGATGCTTTGAACTGTGGTGCTGAAAAAGATTATTGAATATTCCGCAGAATACCAAAAGAACAATTATAACTTGGGGGAAAGTGCAGTCAGAGTGCTCCTTGGAGGCAAGGTCGACAAAACTTTATCTCACGTATTTTTGAGTATGTTTGTTAGGAGAGACTATTCCTTGGAAAGATAGAGGGACAATGAAAGGAAGACCTGCAACCAGATGGATTGACACAGTGACTGCAGCAATGGCTGAAGTGAGTTGGAGATGATGGGGATGGCACAGAACAGGACAGGGTTCAGATCTGTTGTTTATAGGGTGGCTAGAGTTGTACTTGACTCGATGGCATCTGACTACAACATAAACCACCAGTCTACAAGAAATATTTTCCCACACCTAGTTTCCCATACCTGCTCCCTCACTGTTCTGAGTAACCTTGTTGATGTTTGGTGCTGTCCACTCCTAGCGACCCTATGGTTTCTATAAATCAAAACTTTACCCAATCCTGAACCATCCTCAAACTCTCCAGTATGCTCAAACCCATTGTTGCAGTCACCCAAGGACTGGCCTTCCAGAAAACACGCCCAAATTACGTGGGATGGAGTTTCACCATCTTGGCCTCTGAGGAACACCTGGTTACACTTCCTTGAAGACAGATGTGTTTGTTCTTTTAGCAGTGAGATGTTCAGTCCTCTTCCCCACCACTATAATTTAAGGTAGAAAATCTTCTTTGGGCTCATTTTGTTTGTTTTGCTTAAGAAAAGGTTTAAATATGAAGAATCATTCTTAGAAGGTCACCAGGGATGAGAAGGGGAGGGGAGGAGAGTAACTATAAGGTTTATTGTTGTTGTTTGCCTTTGAATCGAGCATGACTCATAGCGACCCTATGAACAAAAGGCCTGAAGCCCCTCTACAACTATCGACATTTATCAAAGTTCATAGAGTTTCCAGAGGCATGGGGTTTAGGAAGGGGATGCCGCTCCTGCTTCCAAACCTGTCATAGTATGTTACTGTTGTTATGTGTCGTTGAACCACCTGCGATGCATAGCGTTCTTATGTACAGCTGCTCTGAACCCTGCCCTGCCCTGAGCCAGTATCACTAATTCTGACACACCAACCCCATGACCCCAGTTACTGTCTCAATCCACCTCATCCAGGGTCTTCCTCTCCTGCCCTGTTCATCCACCCTTCCGATCATGATGTCTTTCTCCAAGGACTGATCTCTCCTGGTCACATGTCCAAAGTAAGTGAGACGTAACTTCAAAATCCTAGCCTCCAAGGAAAGACTTGGTTTCACCCTCTCCAAGACAGATTGATTCGTTTTCCTGACAGTCCATGGCATGTTCAAGACTCTTCTTCAGCACCACAACTCAAAGACATCTATTCTTCTACTGTCATCCTTAGTTATTGTCCAGCTCTCTGAAGCATAACAAGTAATTGAGAAGACCATGGCCTGGATTAGATGCACCTTTGTATCTAGACTGACATTTTTCCTCTTCAGCACTCTGGAGAGGTCTATGATAGCAGATTTTCCCAGTAGTTATAGCTGCTAATTTACCCTTGGACCCTTCTAATGGATTCATTAGGGAGCTTTGATGGCCTAGTCCTAAGAAGCTGTATTGCAATCTCAAAAATACATGGTTCAAATCCACCAGCTGCTCCACAGGAGAAGGATGGGCAATTTACTACCTCTGAAAAGCTGCTGGAGGGTCAGCTATGTATGAGTCGGTTCCAGTTCAACAGAACATAGCAACAGCAATGGGCTCCTTAGGTCTGTCTGGAGATGGCGGGACCAAGTTGCTTCCTGGAAGCAAGGAATTTTTTAGCTCCATCTCACATATTTCAGGTATGTCAGTAAGCAGGACCAATCCGTGGAGATCAACATCATGCTTGGAAGGGTGTAGGGTCAGCACAGAAGAGTAAGACTGTGGATAAGATAGCGACGCAGCGATTGTGACAATGGGGTCAGTTGTGTGGGAGACAGTGAAGTTGGCTCAGGATAGGGCCATTCAGAGCCATTGTTCATAGGGTCCTTACGAGTCATCATCAACTCAGTGGCACATACAACAATGGGCTCATTACTATCGATTACAATATTTCAAACCATGTGGTTTCCTTAGCATGTTGCTGTTGTTGTCATTGCAGCCAGTATTTTTATACTGCTGATTTTGTCAACTTTTCTGGTAGTTTTTAGCTATAATATTATGGCACATAATATTTGTGATCCTGCAGGAGTGGCATCCACTTCCTAAACAACATGCCTCTGGAAACTCTATAAACTTTGATAAATGACGATAGTTAATAGAAAGGCTTCAGGCCTTTAGTTAGTAGGGTTGCTACGAGTCATGTTCGACTGATGGCAATCAACAACAACAACATTGTTGTTACTGGGAATTAAAGGAAAAAGAGAGAGACACAAAACCACTTTCCACTCAGTTGCTAATAGAGTTGTAAGGAAGACCAAGGAGGAATCAATGCCTTAAACAGTGGTGTTGGCAAAGAGTCCTGAGTATCCAAAACAACTGCCAAAACAGCAAACCAGTCTGTGATGGAGGAAGTACAACCAGCGTGCCCCTTAGAGGGAAGGGTGGTGAAAATACGCTTCACAGACTTCGGGCATGTTGTCAAGAGGGTCCAGTCCTTAGAAAAAGATAAGAGAGGAAGACTTTCAAAAAGGGTTGACACAGTGACTGTCACAATGGCCTCATACATGGTGAGGTGATGATAGTGCAGAACAGGTCCAGGTGCAGGTCTGCTGTTCACAGGGTCACTGTGAGTTGTAATTACTTCAAAGACACCTAACAACAACAACAACAACAACAACAACAACAACAACAATTTTAATTCTGTGTAGAAAGATTTTACAATTTTGTTGTTGTTGTTGTTAAGTAGCCTTGAGCCAGAACTAATTCATAGCTGACCCTCCAGCTGGCTTTCAGAGGCAGTAAATTTCACAGGAGGAGACCACTCATCTTTCTACCTGGAGCAGCTGATGGATTTGAACTGCTTGACTTTGGCTTGCCGGTGCAACTCCTTACCACTGAGCCACCAGAACTCCCTATTTTGGTATTGTTATCATGTGCTGTCAAGTTGACTATGATTCAATGCAACCCTATGAACAATGACTCTGAACCTTGCTTTATCCTTAGCCAATCTCACCATCTCAGACACACATGACCCCATTGCCAGAGTCACTCTGTCAATCTATCTTACTCATGGTCTTTCTCTTCCGTGCTAACTCTACCCTTCCAAATATAATGATCTTCTCCAAGAACTGATCCTTCTTGGCAACATGCCCAGAGTACATATGATGGAGTTTCAAAATTCTTGCCTCCAAGGGGCAAACTGGTTTCACCTCTTGAGGACAGACCTGTTTGTTCTCTTGGCAGGCCATGGTATAGTTTCTATTTTTCTCTAGCACTATAACTCAAAGGCATCAGTTCTTCTGTCATTCTTAGTCATAGTCCATCTCTCAGTTGCAGACTGGCTCAGGTGCATCTTAGTTTCTAAACTGAAATCATTGCTCTTTAGCACTCTGCAGAGATCTTTGACAGTATTTGTTAGTTAGTATTCATATAGTCTAAGAAATACTACATTTAAATAACTTACAACTGTTTACCACACATTAATCAATGGTTGAGGCGATCAGGGAGCATAGTTTGTTCCTATTTGGACAATTCAAAATCACCGGGTGTTCAAAGGGAAAAAGCTGGGTAGTGTACTCTTCTTGTAAGGATTTACAGCCTTGGCAGCTCACTGGAACAAGTTGGGTAGTGTATTCTTCTTGTAAGGATTTACAGCCTCTGCAGCTCGCTCAATCGAGGTTTGCCATGAATTAGAATCAGCTCAACAGTATGGGTTTGGTTTGGGTATAAACAAACAATAAACATTGCTAAGGATTCAGTATGGGGGGAGGTCTGGGCGGTGTGTGACATCAACCCAAGAGATACCACTGGTTCTCTAGCCTGTCTATGAGGTTGCTTTGTGTCAGAATTTGACTCAATGTCCACAGGCTGTTTTGTTTAAATTCTTATTTAAGGATATTTAATTCACTTTGGAAGGCACAATTTTATATATGTTTTACTTTAAAAAAATATGTTTGACTCTGTGTGTGTAGAATGTTTCTTCAGCTGGAACATTCCGTCTTGCATTTTTAAAACACATTAAAAGCTTGAAATGGTCTCGGCCTTGAATCAGGATTCTTGATTCAAGACTGCTCTCTGCTGGCAGGTCCGCAGCTTCTGTGTAGCTTCCTTTATGACGGGTGGAGGCAGGTGGCTGAGATGGTCAGCCCTTTCTCTTTGTTTCTGCAGGATTGTTAATCTTTCTTCTTAATTCTTTCTTGCCATTCACTACCATGTCATCAAGGGGAGCTGCCTTTGATGATACAAGGGAACAACTGTTTCTACAGACCTGATTCTCCTCACGACACAACGCTGCTGGGACACAGCCCTTCCCTCTTCTTTAGCCCCTCCCTGCAGCTGCTGCTGTGAGCCAAAATTTATTATTTTTTTTAAGGTTCAAGAAGTCTATTGCCATTAATTATATGTCTTCTTTTAAATCATTTTTTTATTTGAGTGAGAGCTTACAAATCATACTGGTTTTTTCATTCACATACACTTTATTTTAGAATATTAATTACAATTGATGAATATAACTAATTAGGAAGCTCTGGTAGCTTAGTGGTAAGAAGCTGTGTTGCAATACCAGAGGCACACAGTTCAAATCCACTAACTGCTCTGTGGGAGAAGGATGGGCAATCTCCTCCCATGCGATTAACTGCCTCTGAAAACCTGCTGGAGGGTCAGCTGTGGGTGGTTTCAAATCAAAGGCACACAACACAATAATGATGCAATTAATTAATTACAATGCCTCATCAACTACTTATTGTGTATTGCCTTTTCCATCATCCAACCCAAGTTATATATTCATTAATTCCTAATCCCTTCCCTCCCTTCCCATTCCTGATAACCATGTGAACTAAGACGTTATAGACATTTGTATTTTGTCTATTATATTGTGTCTATATTTTGTGTATTTATATTTTGTGTATATATACTTTTTTTCATTTATTTTTATTAATTTAGTTTGTTTATTTTTCATTTCAATGAACATCTACAGAGATTTTGGAATTCCATTCATTCATTGTTGCA
>NW_006399778.1:10547621-10551944 GCF_000299155.1 Elephantulus edwardii | reverse complement strand
AATAGGGATGATAGAAAATTGATGCCTTTGAGCTGTGGTGCTTGAGAAGAGTGTTGAATGGACTGCTAAGAGAACAAACAGGTTTGTCTTAGAGAAGGTGAAGCCAGAATGCTCCTTTAAGTCAAGGATTCTGAATCTTCATCTGACATACTTTGGGCATGTTTCAAGGAGGAACTGGTCCTTGGAGAGGGACATCATGTTTGGGAGAGTGGAGGGACAGCACAGGAGAGGTAGACCCTCAATGAGATGGATCGATTCTTTGAGTGGAGTGGTGGGACTGAGTGTGTTTGACAGCAAGGTTGGCACAGGATAGAATGGTGTTTAGGGCTCTTGTACATAGGGTCACTATGACTCGCAAGCCACTCGATGGCACATAACAATAACAACAACAACAACATTTGCTTTCAAAATTATTTTAGCAATTAACACTACTCCTGTTCCATGTGGATGACAGTACCCACTTCCCCACACTCTAATCCTTAGTTCAAATGTCATCATTTGAACTTTTTGTATAACATTTTTAAATTGTGATTTTAATGAAAGTTTACAGAAAAATTTGATTTTCATTCATTCATTGTTGCACATTTTCCTCCCTTCCCTTCTCTTCCCCTCTCTCAGTTTATTTTCTTTTTAAAAAGTATTCATTCATTCACTGCTGCACAATTTCCTCCCAGAGAGGACTTTATCTACAAGTCTTTGATAATTTGTTACATTTCCTCTAATCCTTTTTATAAATAAAATTTTTATTTTATAGTGGTTTACTTGCAAGGTTCATATACATTGTTTTCCACACTGGATCTTTCCCATTTCCTTTACCCACCCTACCTCCACCCAAATTGTGGGACCCTATGATTACACCCCCTCAACTCCCCATCCCCACCACTGTGTTGCTATCCTCACCTCCTCAGATCCTCATACATACTACTTATATTTCTATAATAATGATCTTATGCAGTATTTGTCCAAACTGGACTGAGTTCGTTCACTTAGCATAATGCTCTCCGGTCCCTCCAAAGTTAGGTGGTGATTTTCAAAATCATTGCTCCTTCATGCTGTGTAATATTCCATTGTGTGAATGTACTATCAATTTTCAATTCATTCAATTGTGGTTGGACATTTGGGCTCTATGTTCCTGTGATGGTAAATAAAACTACTGCGAACATTGCTGTACAGATTTCCATTTGTGCCTCAGTTCTCATTTTCTTGAGGTACATTCCAAGCAGTGGAATAGCTGAGTTATATGGAATTCCTGTATTCACGTTTTTTTAGAAACCACCAAACTGCCTGCCAGTTTTTTTACAATCCCATCAACAATGTGTTAAGAGTTCCTATCTTGCCACATCCTCTCCAAACATGTATTACTTGCTGTCCTATTAAACTTTGCCAGTGCCACTGGGGTGAGATGGTATCTCATCGTGGATTTGAGTTGCATCTCTCTTACTGACAGTGATTTTGAGCATTTCTTTCTTTTTTTTTTTTTTGTGGTGGAGATGAGCTGTCTTTCTTGCTGGGGCAGCAGAAGCCCAGGAGCTCCTGGGGGTGGAGGGGGGGCAGGTACGTGTCTTCACCATCATGGGTTGCTTCTGGCTACCCAGGATGGTGGTGCTGGCCGAGCGGATGGCGGCCAGGCACAGGTCAGGCCTTTATTTGTTCATGCGGATCATGGGGTAGATGCTGCTGAACGTGGCCCAGGCCTTCCTGTGAATGGTGGTCCGCATGTAGGAGGCGTCTGGCTTCCTGGGGCCTGGCCTCTGCGTCATCACCACCACAACCCTGTTGTGGGGGTGAATCAGCCCATTTTAGCAGAAGAATTTGCAGGCTTTGGGGTTACTGTCTCCATGCTGTAGGCCTGCTTTTCCTCTGGATCAAGAAGCAGGAGCAGTTACTCACAACCATCCATCGCAGATGGGCAGACATGGTGGCCTCTCCTCTCGGCTGCTGAGGCCAGAAAGAGATTTTGAGCATTTCTTGACGTGTCTGTTGCCCATCCCAATAGCTTCCTCTGTGAAAATTATTCCCATGTCTTTTGCCCATTTTATATCTGTGTTATCAGTCTCTTTCTTCTGGAGTCCCTGTGGGAAGGATTCTGTAAACTTTTGATATGAGTTCCTTGTCAGAAATGGATTGCCAAATGTTTTTTTCCCAGTCAATAGGTTTTCTTTTCACTCGGTTTTTGATGCACACAGGGATTTGATCTTTAGAAGGTCCTGTTCATCAACTTTATCATCTTCAGATTGTGCCTTTCTGGCTGTATTTGGCACTCACTTTATACCACAGACTAGGCCATCTAAGCTTGATCCCAGTTTTGTCTCTTATGACCTTTCTGGTTTTGGGCTTTACTCCTGGATCTCTGATCTACCCAAGTTCAACAAATGATGCTGACAAAACTGAACTGCTACCTGCAGAAAGCTGAAACAGGATCTACATCTCACACCATATTTTTTAAAAAATCCAATTCTTTAATGGGTTTTTATGTCTAGGCATTTAGTACAACTATAATTTACTGCTGGGACTTTATTGTTAAGTAGTTGAGTGAAAAATGCTGTCATTAAAGCTTTCAGTAAATTTCTTGTTTGAGACTAGGCATCTTTGATCAGCCGTCCTTCTCGTGTGGATCTGCTGGTGGCAGTGCGGCTTCTTGCCGCTAGGCTGCCAAAAAGCCCTAAAAATTATATTTGAACCAAGAGGCAGTCGTCAGAACAGAGCAAGGAGACACTACATGGTTCAAAATCAAGAAGGGGGTTCGTCAGGGATGTATTTTGTCTCCATACCTTTTCAATCTGTATGTAGAACAGATCATCCGAGACACTGGGCTGTACAAAGAGGAATGTGGCATCAGGATTGGTGGAAGAGTCATCAACAACCTGCATTATGCAGTTGACACAACCCTGCTTGCTGAAATTGAGGAGGACCTGAAGCGCTTGCTGCAGAGGACCAAGGACTGCAGCCTGCAACATGGATTGAAGCTCAACATCAAGAAAACAAAGATTCTCACCACTGGGCCAATTGGCAGCATCAGCATGGATGGTGAACAGATTGAGATAGTTAACAGTTTTAGTTTACTTGGATCCACAGTCAACACTCTTGGTAACAGCAGACAGGAAATCAGGAGACGAATTGCATTGGAAAAGTCAGCTGTGAGGGACCTCTCAAGAATACTGAAGAGTAATGACATCAGGCTGGAGACTAAGGTGTGCCTGATCCAGGCTATAGTCTTCACAATTACACGCTATGCATCAGAGAGTTGGACAGTGAATAGGGATCATAGAGAATTGATACCTTTGAGCTGTGGTGCTGGAGAAGAGTGTTGAATATACCATGGACTGCTAGGTTTGTCCTGGAAAGGGTGAAGAATGGTCCTTGGAGTCAAGGATTCTGAAGCTTCGTCTGACATACTTTGGGCATGTTGCAAGGAGGGACTGATCCTTAGAGAGGGACATCGTGTTTGGGAGAGTGGAGGGATGGCACAGGAGAGGAAGACCCTCGATGAGATGCATCGATTCTGTGACTGGAGTGGTGGGAATGAATGCGTTTGAGATGGCTAGGTTTTCACAGGATAGAATGGTGTTTAGAGCTCTTGTACATAGGGTCGCTATGAGTCGCAAGTGACTCGATGGTACATAACAACAATTTATTTGTTGAGTGGTCTGTTTAAATCTGTTGCCCTCTTTCATATGCTTGTTTTAAAATTAAAATTTCTTTTTAGCTGCATGTGCTAGATTTTTCCCTCATCTGCAACTTGTCTTTTCTGTTTTATTTATTGTATGTGGTTTTATAAAAGATATAAAACTTCATGTTGCCACTCTTACTCCTCTTACCTTGTTATGGTGGTGGTTTTGTTTCTCATTTGTCTTTTCATTGAAAGCCTTGTCTATCTCAAGCCTTCCATAATTTGTTACATTTTATTTATAATTTTTTATATTCCTTTTCTGGGTTTTTATGTTTAGGCCTCTCATACAACTATAATTTTTATAATTGTTGCTATTTTACTGAGCCAGGGAGGGAGGGAATCTCAATTCAAACCTCATCGTTTCCTCTATTCAAAGTCTCAACACCATTTACTAAATGAGTTATCATTTCTCAATTGATTCCACGTACTTCCTTTAGCCTACACGAATTCCCACATGTACACAGATTTGTTTCTGGCTTCTGAATTTGTTCTAGTAATTACATTTTTCTTTTCACAAGTCAACACACTCTATTATTTACTGTTGTTGTTATGACATATTTTGAAATAGCCATGGTCCCTTATTTTAACTTTCCCCTCAAATTGGCATGGCTGTGTTTGCAACCTCTTTTGTGTAAATTTAAGGGTAGTTTATC
>NW_006399778.1:10530654-10546883 GCF_000299155.1 Elephantulus edwardii | reverse complement strand
TATGCACCAAATAAAAGACCAGCAAAATACATAAAACAAACATTAACAAAATTGAAAGAGGAAATCGACAACACTACTATAGTGCTGGGAGACCTCAATACACCCCTCTCAAGAAAAGATAGAACTACCAGAAAAAAACTCAGCCTACCTTTTCTTGCCATTTGGGCTTTCTCTTTGGGCACAGGCTACACATTTGACCTTATCTTGGTTGGTCATTCTAAGTAGTGAGTGCTCCTTGGTATTAATGGTCCATTTACAGGTCTATGATTTGGCTGAAAGGTGAGGCACAGGAGTTACTTTTGCCCAAAATTTGAAGGGTGACTAAGACAAGGACTAGAGATGAGAGGAGAATTGATGCTTTTGAGCTGTGGTGCTGGAGAAGAGTATTGAATACACCATGGACTGCCAAGAGAACAAGCAGTTTCATCCTGGAGAGGGTGAAACCAGGCTGCTCCTTGGAGGAAAGGATTCTGAAACTCCGTCTGACATACTTTGGACATGTTTCAAGGAGGGACCAATCCTTGGAGAGGGATGTCCTGCTTGGGAGGGTGGAGGGATAGAAAGAGAGGAAGACCCTTGGTAAGATGGATTCCCTCAGTGACTGGAATAATGGGGGTAGGTGTGTCAGAGACAGTAAGGTTGGCTTGGGATAGAGTAGGATTCAGAGCTGTTATACACAGGGTCGTTATGAGTCGCAAGCAACTCGACAGCACATAACAACAATAACCAGCAAGGGCCAGGGTCTTGAGGGGTTCCACAAATCTCTATCAGACCAATGAGCCTGGTCTTTTTAAACATTTTTAAATTTTGTTCTACATTCTCTCCACTCCACCCAGGATATTCTACTGTGATCCTTTTTGGAGTGGTCAATGGTGGTAACTGGGCACCATCCAGTTCTTCTGATCTCCAGGTCACGGAAGATGATGTTCAAATCTCTCTTCTTCCTTCAGGACAGGCAGAGACCAGTAGCTGCACTCATGATAGCTGTTCCCATGGTGTTAAGGCCCCAGAGGCTACTCAACAAAATGAGATATAGAACACTGGCTTT
This sequence comes from Elephantulus edwardii, assembly GCF_000299155.1. Classification (NCBI taxonomy): domain Eukaryota; kingdom Metazoa; phylum Chordata; class Mammalia; order Macroscelidea; family Macroscelididae; genus Elephantulus; species Elephantulus edwardii. The sequence goes on along the minus strand of NW_006399778.1, from coordinate 10,545,835 downwards.
GTGGACTATGTTGCGCCAAGTGACCTTGATATCCTCATACTATGGTCCTAAGGCCCCAGAACTAGCAACCTGTTCCTTCAGGGTTTTCCTAGAACCCTTAAAATGTACAGCCTCTCCCCCACCCTTGGCTCCTCTGCAGAGTACATCTGCTGGATCCTTTTGCATTGTTCTTGTTGGATGCAGTTAAGTCAACTCTGATTCAAGGAGACCTCACTGGACAGAGGACAGTGCCCCACTTGGTTTTCTGGCTGTGATTTACATGGGAACAGATTGCAAAGTCTTCTCTCCTGTGGAGCTGAAGGGTGAGTTTGAAAAACCAACTCTTTGATTAGCAGGACAATGCTATCGCTTGCACCACCACAGCTCCTTCCTTCCGCCTCTACAGTCCACCCGTATTATTACAGGTCACCTGCATTTTTCAGTTGTTCTTGAGTTGCATCTCGCATGCAGTTTCATTGGATCCGCTGCAGGGTTTTCAAGTCCCGCTGGGAGAGGGCCTGCATGGAGTGCCAGGGCTCTGCTGCTCCTGAAGACATGGGGAGAGGGGTTAGCCCTGAGCAGGGAAGATGGGGCCTGCTCACTGAGTTATGGGAATGGGGGCATGTCAGAGGAGGGTTTCTGCAGGCAGCAGCCTAGGCTTGTGGGGTGCAGTAGCAGAAAGAAATGATGTCTTCCTTCCTAGTGGCAGGAAGCAGCAAACACTTTTTCAGCCTGTGTGTGTGTATATGAGTGTCCTTAACAGTCTCTCACTTTTCTCCAAGCAGCTTTTCCCTCAGGGCCTGGGTTCAGGTGTTAACTCTGCCACTTACTCCCCTGTGAGCTAACCTGAGATTTCTCACTTGTTATTATGTGCCATCGAGCCAATGTTGCCTTGTCCTGAGCCAGTTTCACAGTCTAAACCTACTCCCATTGCCCCAGTTACTGTATCAACCCATCTCATGCTCCAGTTACTGTATCAATCCTTCTTATCCCACACCTTCTCTTTTGCGCTGTCCTCCGTCCACCCTTCTGAGCATGATGTCCTTCTCCAAGGACCAGTCTCTCCTGGAGACATGCCCCAAATATGTGAGACAGAACTTCAAAATCCTAGCCTCTAAGGAGAAACTTCATTTCACCTTCTCCAAGACAGACTTATTTGTTTTCCTGGCAGTCCGTAGTCTGTTCAAGACTCTTCTCCAGCACCACAACATGAAGGCATCTATTTTTGTTTTGTCATCCTTAGTCATTATCCAGCTCTCTGACACATCATAGCAAGTAATTGCGAAGACCATGCCCTGGATTAGGTGCACCTTAGTCTCTAGACTGACATAGTTGCTTTTCAGCACTCTGTAGCGGTCCCTGGCAGCATATTTTCCCCAAAGCAATTTGTCTGCTGATTTCCTGACTGCTGGTGTTAAGAGTGTTGATTGTGGAGCCAAGCAAGCTGTAATTGTTAACAACCTCAATCTCTTCTCCATCTGTCATGGTGCTGTCAATTGGCCCAGTGGTGAGAATCTCTGTTTTCTTGATGTTGAGCTTCAATCCATATTGAAGACTACAGTGCTTGACCTTCTGCAGCAAGTGCTTCAGGTCTTCTTCAGTTTCAGCAAGCAAGGTGGTGTCTTTGGCATAACATAGGTTGTTTATGAGTTTTCTTCCAATTCTGATGCCACATTCCACCTGGAAAATAAAATCCATGGCCCTGGGGCCTGACATATATGGTAACCCCACGTGTTGAGTAGAACCACTCCATTTCTTCTTGGTTGTCATCTTTATAAAAGGAGCCCTGGTGGTGCAGTGCACTAAGTGGTAGGCTGCTGGTTTTACTCCATTAGTCAACCCTTCAGAGAAAGGCAGTTGCTCCTGTTAAGGTTTATAACCTCATAAGCCAGATGCTGAGATTTGGGATCCATTTGATGGTGGTGGTTGGATTTGGAATCTGGATGGAAGCAGATGGCCAGTCTTTCTTCTATGGAAATGATAGTGGTTTTGAACTGCCAATCTCTAGATTAGCACAGAAAAGTGGTAGCTAGAACACCTCTGTGCATTGAAGGAAGTGCTAGTTCAAGGTATAAAGAGACTGCCAAATGCAATCAGAAATGCACACTCTAAAGAGGATAAAATAGACGCATGGGACCTGCTAAAGATTAAATCCATGTATGCATCAAAAATTTTATCTAACAGGGTGAAAAGAAAATCTACAGACTGGAAACAAACATTTGGTAATATCATCTCAGACAAGAGTCTTATAACAAAAGTTAACAGAATACTCCTGGGTCTCCACAAGAAAAGGACTGATAACCCAATTACAAAATGGGCAAAAGACATGGAAAGAATTTTCAGAGGAAGATATCTGAATGGAAAACAGACACATGAAGAAATGTTCCAAATCACTGGCAATGAGAGACGCAAAACAAAACCACAAGGAGGTACCATCTCACTCCAGTAACAGAGGTGGGCAGGTTTTAATAGAGCTCCCAGATTAAGACAGACTAGCAAGGACTGGCTATCCAATTCTGAAATAATAGGCCTCTGAAACCCCTATGAACAACAGAGTAACACAAAATAGAGGAAGTTTTATTTATTTTTTTTTTAAAAAAACAACTGATCATATATTTAATAGTCACTCACGGCCTAAGAGTTAGATGCCTGGCGAGAACACTGTAATTGTCAAGAAGTGGACCAGAGGCAGGAAAGGACTTCTTGACATGTTGAAGGGAGGTTGGTCCTACTAGGGCAGGGTGGCAGGACCTGTGGGTTGAGTAAGTGCAGGGGAGCAGGAAGGTCAATGCGTGAGCAGTGGTGGGGAGGAATGGGGCTGCTGCAGCCATCCACCTGAGGTACAGAGGCCTATGGGTCCAGTACAGCGAAGGCATTACATGCACTAATGTTTCTGCAGCTCAGAGCTCATACGTGTCTCAAGTATCCTCACTATCTCCCCAACAACCCTCATGAGTTACAAAAGAAAGGTGGGAAAGTATCTTATGGCAGTTTAAAGACTAAGGTGCTTCTGACTCTGACTGGTATTGATGTTATGTACTGTTGGACTGGAACTGACTTACAGCTGACCCTCCAGTGGGTTTGCACAGGCTGTAAATTGCACAGGCTTGCCCACCTTTCTCTCTGGAATGGCTGGTATATTCAAATCACCTCCCTTTGGGTTGGCAGTGCCACTCCTTACGCACTCGGCGACCAGAGCCTAGTCATGGTATTTCCAGAGCCAGACAATCAGTAAAGAACACTGAAGAAGAACTGATACTTTTGAATTGTGATGCTGGCAAATACTGAACATATCATGGACTCCTAAAAGAAGAAACAAATCTGTCTGGGAGGAGGTGCAACCAGGGTGCTCTTAAGAAGCAAAGATAATGGGAGGTTCATCTTGTCTACTGAGTATGTTGTCAGGAGGTCTCAGGGGACATTCAGGGAAAAGTCATGGGTCAACGAAAGAGAGGAAGACCACCTCCCACATGAGGTGGATTGACACGGTGACGGTCACAATGGTCTCAAGCAAGGTGGAGACTGTGAAGGTATGCGGGATACAGTAAGTTTTAATCTGTTATTAGGGGAGCTATGAGTCATAGTCAATTAGGCAGCACTTAACAATGGCATTTTTTTGGCAACAGATACTAAGGCCAAGAAAAGATAAACGGCTTATTCTCTTTTTTTTTTTTTTAAAAAAAACATATGAAAAGACTCATCTTTTTTTTAGGTGTCACAGAATATACTTTTTTTTTAAGTAGAAATACAGCAATGCATAAAATATTTTTTCTCAGGAAAGAAGTCCATTAGGCCTCCCCTGTGGTGGTGCAGTTGATAAGCACTCAGATGCTGAGTACACAATTGATGGCTCCAACCTGTTAGCTCTTCCAACCCTTCTAACTCCTTGTTAAGTTTCTTGCTTACTATGAATCCCAATCCCAATCTTATGCCTGAATCAAGGGTCCCATGGAAGTGTGCCCCCGCCAGGATGTATTCTCTGGTCACCCAGACCACCACTGTCCTGTAGCACAGGTGCAAGGCAACACCCCCCTTGATCACATACTATTCATCTGCCCCATCCATCCACTTAGCCGATAATCACCGACTGCTTCTATGTGCCTGGTCCTATTGCAGGTATTACGCTGCAAGTAGTGCCCTAACCTGGAGGACGGAACTCTGGTAGCAGAGGTATAAAATGCAAACATGAATAACCACGTTACAGAAGAGGGCCAAGAAAAGCCAGTGGGCATGTGAACAGTGAAGACAGGCACTCTTAGATGGAGGAAGCAGAGGCAGCTTTATGGGGATGGTGGTGTTTAGGCTGAGAGCCTGGGGAATAGGCAAGAGGATGGGTGTGGCAGGGATGGAAAAACATAGGCGCAAAGGTACAGAGGTAAGGAAGTCTGTAGCTGTGTGGGCACCCACCATTCAATAGCTGATTCTGCTCCATGCTGGACCCTGAGCTCGGCACTGTGGGCACTGGAAGGAATAAAACCCAGCAGTGCAAATTTGTGTCTTCTAGGTTGCAACACCCCCATGATACATCTTCAAGGATATGAACATGTACGGCCAAACACAATCAATAAGAGTGCATCTAAATTCCAAAATCAATCTCCGTAATAGTCTATGTGTTTCCTACTGCCAAAGGGGCCCTTTAGAGTAGTGAGAGAAGATCTTCACCCTGAAACCCACAGCGTCCCTTTTCAGCAGGAAGTAGCTAAGAGAATACGCCATCCCCTTTTCCTTATGAATCAGGGTGAAGTCTCTCTCAGGGAGGAGTGATAGGGAATGGCAAAGGACACACCGACAAAGGAGATTAACCAGAACTGACTTTGACAAGCACTGTGGCAATTGGACAATTAAAACAGACATTCGGATGGCGGGGAAGAAGAACAAACTGGGGAGGAGGGTGAAGAGAATGGTGCGGCAATGAAGGAGTGAAAGCCCAGAATCCCTGTGAATGTTCATGGAAACTAATAAAATAATAAACAAACAAACAAACAAAAAACCCAGCAGTGCTCCGTCTAGTTGGGAAAGACAAAATACAGAGGGGCGAGTACCATGAAAGACCAGGAGGTCAGGAGAAGGTGATGTTGAGCTGGGCATTGAAGGATGTGCAGGACTTCATCAGGGAGAGAAGTCCGAATGAGCATGCCAGGCAGAGAGAAGTTGTCGTTATGTACCGTTGAGTTGGAACTGACTCATATCTGACCCATCAGCAGGTTTTCAGAGGCTGTAAATCTCACAGGAAAAGACTGCTCATTTTTCTTTTGTGGGACAGCTGGTGGATTCAAACTGTGTTCCTTTGGGTTGGCATTGCAACTCCCAACCACTAAGCCACTGGTAGAGAGAAGAGCAAGTGCAAAATCCAGGAAGGAGACATGAGTGCATGTGAAGCTCTTCCTTGAACGATTCTGCACTTCCCTACTCCTACTTCATCCAAGATCGGGGGCCTGGAAATCCAATCCATTGCTCCAAGATAATGGACAAACCATTTTTACCAAGAGGCCTTGTTGCTGCCATGCATCTTTCTTACCAGCAGGGGGTGTGTACATATCAGTGAAAGAAGACTGCCTGGTGGTCATGGTCCCTAGTCACTGAGTTACCTGTGTGTGGACTGAGTCACCTGTCCTCAGGCTGGAGGCTTCGTCAATGCGAACAAGGTGCTCTCAGCCCTTGGTGGGGTCAGAGTAGGCAGTGTCGAGAGGACACACACAGACACGTGGTCCTAGGTACAAGTACTTTATTTCAATTACAATAGTGCCACACCAAAACTACAGTAGCACAAAACATACATAATACAAAAAATAGATTCCCAGCTCCAATTTCCACATCCAATACCTACAGAGTGCCCGCCCTTTGGCTCCTTGGGCCCAAGGGGAGGGGTGTCTGAGGGCACTGCCCAGCTCACCTCAGCCTTTCTCCAAGCTCAGTAGGGGTCAACGGTACCAGGAGGTGGGGGAGCTGCCTTTGTGCCCATCCCTGCCAGGGCTGAGCCCTCTTCTCCCCTCTCTCCTGCATATCCTGAACAATGCTGCTGGGACCCCACACCTAGGATGCTTGTCTGTGGTTAGAAAGTGTGATGGTCCTGAGGATTAGGGAAAGCAGAGAAGGAGCAGGCTGGGAAAGGCCTCCTTCTGTGTGTGCACAGCAGACCCCAGCTCCAGCTCTTCGAGAAGCCCCTCCAGCTGCCACCTGGGAATGGGGCTGGGACCTCTGCAGAAGCTGAGAGCTGAGGCAGGTGGGAGAGGCAGTGAGTTCTCTGCTCCCCTGCAGTGAAGCAGGATGCTGCTTCCTGGTGAGGCATGCACCTTGAGGGTGCAGGAGTGTGGCTGCTCTGGGCTTCTGGGAGATGGGAAAGTTCAGGCAGTCACTTGCCTCAGGACAGGGTGGTGGCCCCCATCGCTCCAGCTGGGGGAGCCCCAGAGCCTGTTGTATGTGGGAGGCTGTGGCCTCAGGGAGGAAAGACATTCCTGATCCCGACCCCCAGGCTAGCTCAGGACGGAGAAGCCTGTCCCTCACAGCCTCTCAGAGCTGAAAGTATCCCCCACAGGAAAGTCTGTCCAACCACAAGTGCCTAGTGAGATGTTCAAGCCCAGGGCAAGCTTAGCACCCCCTGACTCCTGACCCCCACGGCTGTTGCTGTGCAGGTTGGAGCTTCCTGACAGACAGGTATGAGGGGGTGGACTCTGCAGGCATGAGAAGTGCAGTGCATGGCCTTGTGTTCCTCAGGACACTTGGGGGTTTCACTTACAGGGCTCAGGGACTTCAAGGGCTAGGTGGGGGTTTCCTGGTAGAGAAGGCCCAGGGACTGCAGCCTCAGATAAGGCACTAAGAACAGATGTAGGGTAGGGAAGGCTACAGTCCTGGAAGCCAGGCCCCAGGCCAGTTGGCAGGGATGGCGCTCCAAGGGAAGACTTGGGTCCTATGGGGGACGAGGACCTTTTTCTTTCTCCTTCCTCTGGCAAGGCAGATCCGAAGTGGTGGGGATAGGAGGACTGCTAAGGACAGGCTGTGGCCTGTGGGTTAGACACGGGGTAGCTTCAAGAAGGGAAATGAAAGACTACACCTACTGTCCAGCAGTGCTTCTAGGATGAGGACTCAGCCTCACGGCTCCAGGAGCCCAGGTCTGAGGGACCCCGAGCTCAGCCATCCATGCTGCCACTTCAGGGCTCACACCTTCTCTGCTGAGGTGCCCACTGGTGGACTCTGCGGACACAGGCAGGCAGCTGAAAGGCAGTGCCAATGAGACTGGCCTCCTCTCTGCCCTGCCTCAGGTGACTGCAGCAGAAATGGCAAACTCAGAGGGTAAGACAGCTCTCTGCTCTGGGGACCTCCCAGGGACCTGAAGACCGAGCCTCAGCCAGCCCCCCCAGTGCGTGGGGAAGGGTGAGGGAAATCAAAGGCGCTTCTCTTGTCCACAGGCTAGTTAGAAAAACAGAACATAATAAATTATACCAATCCTTTTCTTTTAAAAAAAGTGTTTTAAATGCTTTTTTTTCTCCCTGAAGATTTCCAGTGTATTCCATAATGATTAAAAAATAGTTTCCCCAAAAATATATCTTTAAAGCATTTTGACACAGTGGTGCTCGTCGTTTATCGGGTGCTGGATATGAGTTGGGGGTGGCTATGTCCCTCGGCTCTTGTTGGCTTGGGGCTCAGGCCCGGGGGACAACGGGCCTGATGCCACTGGAGCTGATGCAGGTGTGCCTGGGGTGACAGGGCTTTCACGGGGGTCGAATCGCAGATTAGGCTGAGAACCACACTGCAGGCGTGGTTCTGGCTGAAAACCCTCCTGCACAGGGAAGGGGCACCCCGGGGGCCTGGTGGTGCCCTGGGCCACGCTGGAGAGGGCAGACCTGTGACGTGCTGCCTCCACCCTCGGCTCCTCCTCAGCCTCATGCCCTCCTCCTCCTTGCTCTCTGCGTGGCGCTCCTACCAGACTTCACATTTGTGGTGCGGGTTCATGGGTGAGCCAGGTGGGCAGTGGAAGTGTTCCGAGAACTCCTTGGAGTTGGAGAGGGAGCCGATGACCCGGAATCGGGAAGGGCTGTGGGGATCCGTGATGAGGCCTTCATGGGAGCTCTCGGGCGTACGGACAGAGCACCAAACCTTGGTGAGAAGCAACAGGGAGAGGCCAGGGTCACTGCAGGCCACTTAGACCACTAGACTGCCCCCTTCCATGAGCAGGGGAAGAGCATCCTCCCCTCCTGGTTCTGAGATCCCAGGGAGTAGGGGAGGGCCTGCCACATGGCTGAAGAAGAGACAGAGGGCCTAGGTGGTACCCCACCCCTAATCTCAAAGTCTTCTAACACAGTTCTTTCCAACTGTTCCTTCGGCAAAGCAGCACCTTAGCTCATCTTAAACCCAAACCCATTTCTGACAAGCTGATTAAGTTAACCCAGCATGAAAACCTTGGCGTGATCCCATGGGTAGAACAAAACTATCTATTGGCTGACAGTTCTGAGGAATGCTCAGCCCAAGGGACAACCTGTGGCATCTTGAGTTTAAGGATTTCTGGAACCCCAGAATCAGAAGAAACTTTAGCAAGCACCTTGTTTTCTCATCATCTATTGAATGCAGGAGTCCTTTAAAGAGAGCAGGCCCTTCCTGGAATCTCTCTAATGGCAGGAAGTTACTTCCTTGTAGAGAAGATGTCTTGTAGATAGTAAACTGAGTCAAAATTTAAGGAGATTCTTGCCTTTTGGCTCTTGGAGGTCCCAGACCCTGAAGATGGTGGGATTTACTAAAGTTTAACATTTTCTTCCCTCCATTAACTTACCTGTGCAAACCCCAGGAAGAAGAGCTGGTTATTGGTGAGCTCAAGAGTGGGCAGGGTCTGCTCAGCCCCATTCTTCTTTACCCAGTTCTGGTAAGCCTGGGAGGAGAGAAAAACCCAAGCTCAGCATCTCTGCGGGGTCAGGATAGCGGGGCAAGAGCGGGAGGTCTCGGGCTGCTCCACACTGCCCGAGTCGGGGTCTCAGTTCTGATGGCCCACTCAGTCCTCTTCATGATCCACTCCCATTCCAAGGAAGACAGCATTCAACCTCACGGCTTCATGTACCATCTGCATGAGATGGTTCTCAAATTTACATCATCAACTCTGACTTCTTTCCTGACTTTATACTCCACTCAAATGTCCAAAAGGTAGCTAAACTAACATGGTTCAGACAGACAAGGGCACCAGAACACTCACACACACCCCTCCACACCCTCTGTCTCAAACACTTATGCACACAACACATACACACACTTTCCCCATCAGAAAAAATGCTGTCACCATCTATTCTGCTACTCAGGCCAAAACTCCAGAATTCTCTTTTAATCAATGCAAATATCTCCAATCTGACCACGCAACCCCCCCCCCCCTTCCGGTTCTCTTGTCTGGACAACCTCAACAGCTTTCTCACCAGACTCTCAAACTCGGATGGGTCCCATTCCTATCCCTCCCTACATAGTAACTCAGGCTATCTTCATACAGCAGGAATCAGCAAACTGCTTGTGTTGAGGTTCACAGAGTAAATGCTTTCAGCTTTGTCAGCCATACTTTGTGGGTCTCTGTCGCAATCAGGTAGCTCCACTCCTGCAGCACCAGCCAGCCAGCATGTAAACACATGGGCGTGGCCACGTGGCAAAAGCCAGCGACAATGTGTGAACGTGAGGCTGTTACAAAAGCAGGCTGGACTGGGTCCAAGGACTGTAGGCTAGTGAAACTTGTTTTAAAAGATAAATTAAATTATGTCATTCTTCTATTTAAAAGCAAAACCAAACAAAAACCCTCACAGCAGCTTCCGACAGTGTCTAGCATAAAACGGCTTCCTACTGAGGTGACAGAGGCCCAGCCTGACCTGGTTGCCCCCCAACTTTCCACCCTCCCCTCGTTCACTGGCCTTGCCTGCGCTCAACTCCCACCCCTGCTCCACCCTGCTCCCTTGTCCTTGAGCATATGCCCAGCTCACAGCTCTTGTATTTGGGAAACTCTATGAACTTTGATAAATGCTGACAGTTACAGAAAGGCTTAAAAAAAAAGGGGGGAAAAAGAAAGGCTTCAGGCCTTTTGTTCACAGGGTTGCTATGAGTCATGCTCAACTTGAAGGCAATCAACAACAACAATAAAACCTATTATGACTTCTCTCTATTATTCTTAATATTTTACCCTACTTTATATTTTTCATCTTTTCAATATCAGTATCAACTTATTTATTTGTTAGGCCCCACTCCCAACTATAAGTGTAAGTGTTATGGTAAGAGGATCCTAGTCTGTCTGGACATAGCATTGCCAGTGCCTGCCAGAGTGCTCCTCAGATGAAAGTGCGCATGCACACAGGTCGGGCCAGTCCTTGGAGATGGACATAATACTTGATATCATATTCTGTGGTGATACGAGCATGAAAGTATTATGATAGACATACAACTTGTATAATACATACTCTTTTCAGTAGAAAAGAGGAAGATCCTCAATGAGACAGACGGACACAGCAGCTACAATGTGCTCAAACACAGCAACAGTTGTGAGGACGGCACAGGATTGGACAGTGCTCTGCTCTATTGTGTATCGGGTGGATATAGGGGTTAGAATCAACTCAATTGAGCATAACAAAAACAATGTCAATGAACTTTAGATAAGTTACTGTTTCTGGACTCAGTTTCTTCACCTGCAAAATGGGGTTATAGGATCTCCTTGTGAAGTTGTTGGGGAATCTGGAGCACAGGATTTTGGCATGTGACCTCATGTTGCTGTTCTTATTGTTCTGGTGGGGGACTCTAGACTGCTTTCCTGAGAAGACACCCCCTGCTCTTCTCTCTCTCTGTTCTAACCTGCTAACCTTTCTAAGTGCCCCTCTGGAATCAAGTGAGGCCATGCTATCTTGCTTCATCCTCTTAACAATCAAGATGCAGGTGTTAGACAGAGAGCCTCAGCCCAGCCAGGATGGGCTCCACACCCGATCCTCTGCCCCTCAGACCACAGTAGCTTCTTGGGGCCATTGCTAACCGGCTCAGTCGAGGGCTCTGTGATGATATGAGCACGCAAGGTCTTCCGGCAGATCCAGCCCAAGCCCTCTGGTGTGTCTCAGACTAGATTAGACTAAAAACTTCAAAGTCTCCGAGTGCCACACTCTGGGTTCGGTGCTGTCACAGATCCTGCCTCCTTCAGTCTTCATCACTGCCCATTTCACAGATGAGGAAATGGAGGCTTACATGGCTGCTGTAGCTCTGCAATGCTGGTGAGGTGTCTAGAAGGACGCGGACGTGGGGCTGGGGTGTGCGTATATGGGGTTCTCACCCGGTAAGCTGCCTTGAGGCCCCCGTTATCGGCGATGTTCTCGCCGAGGGTGTGGCGGCCATTCACTGGCTCCCCATTCACGCTGTAGTTGCTGTACTGCTCCACCATGCACTCAGTCTGCTGCTTGAATGCCTCCACCGACGAGTTCTTCCACCACGGCCGGAGGTTCCCGTCCTTGTCGTACTCTCGTCCTGGGGGCCACAGGAAGCGTCAAGTCAGAGAAAGGACGGCTGGGCAGGGCCCACTGCTCTCGATCCTGTCTTTCGACCGTCAGTGAGAAGTGACTTCACCACCTACCTACCCATCTGCCACGTGGTGCAGACCCCTGATGTGGCTGAATTAGCCAATGGTGGGTGCAAGGGAAGAGGACACAGGGAATCCGGCAAAGGGCCAGCACTTTCAACATGAACCAACCCAAGCCCCTGACCCTGTGACACGGGTGTTCAGGAAGTGGTCACTGCAGCTGGTGGCCCTGGCGTCACAAGAAGGTCTTTGGATTGCAAAACCTCAAATTCTTCTTTCTTTGCTCTGAGGGCTCTCCTAGGCAGAAGGCAATGGGGGAAGGTTCTGGGCCTTAGCTACTTAGGGGGGAGTGGCTTTAGCTGGACAGACTGTAGAGCGACAAGGGAAGAATGTGGAGCGGTGAGCTGCGTGTCTCCCTCTGATGGCTAGTACCTACCACCATGTACCAAATACCCCAGGAGCTGGACGCTCCCCAGATATCTCAGCCAGCTCTTAGAAGCCCTCAGCATTCCCATTTCACAGACTAGGAGATGGACGCTTGGAGAAATAGTAGAAATTACTAAAGCTCATACAACTAACAGACGAAGAGCTAGGATTAAAATCCAGGTCCAACTGTCTTCAAAGCAAAGCCTTAGAGTGAGGGAGCAGGAAGCAAAGTCAGTGGGCTGGGCTGGGGCCTGTCTGAAGGGAACTAAAGAGCTTGTACCTTGATCGTCAAAAGCATGAGTCAGCTCATGGCCCACGACAACACCGATGCCACCAAAGTTCAATGCCCTGGAGGGAAAGGACAAGATGGTCAGGAGATGGATGGTGTGAGGGAGGGGGCTCTGGCTCTTGCCAGGTATGTGACCCTCATTTGCCAAGCCTAAAGACACTCACCACTGGGAGCCACTGAGCTCTGTGAGGACATGACCTACCTGGGCCTCCAGCCAGGCCCAAGGGGTGGAGTTGGCTGTGGTCAGCCAGTGGGTGCCAAGCACTGTGCTAGATGTCCTACAGAACTATACTGTCCTCGTCAGCCACCTCCAAAGAGTCGGACATTATTAACTAACACTGTAAATGAGGCAACGAGACTTGGAGCATTTCAGTCACTTTGCCCAAGGGTCACACCGCCAGCAAATAGCAGGTCTGGTTTTCTCATCTTTCCCCTTGCTCCAGCCAAGAATGCTTTAAACATTATTAGATGAGGTTCTCCCTGTATAGGGTTCCTAAATCCATGAGAGCCACTAAGACCTTCCTGTACAGGGACTCCTGGATTCAAGAGCCCCTTGGAGGGAAAGGAAAGGAGTGAGGATGTTAATTCTATTGCACTTTCTCTAAAATACTCTTTCTTTGTCAGTGGGACAGGATGGATCATTCAACTTGGTCCTGAGTCAGCTGGGGGCCAGAGGGTGGGCTTAGGGTCCTCCAAAGGGTGGGCTGAGGAGTGGGCGAGCACCAGAGGTAACCTACTTGGGTGAGGTACGGGTGTAGAAGGGTGCCTGCAAGATCCCGGCTGGAAACACGATCTCATTCTTGGTGGGAGAGTAGTAAGCATTGACCATGGGCGGCGTCATGCTCCATCTGCAAAAGACACACCCGTGAGCTCACAGGCACATTTGGGGAGCAGGCAAGTGGGTACAGTCCATCTGGAAGGCAGCTTGGTGATCAGTACAGATGACTCAAAAATGTGATTCCCATCTGCCTTGAGTATTATAGTCTTCGAAAGAACTATCTACACAGGCCTGAAATGACAACAACAGCCTGGAGGGTCAGACAGGAAGCTCAGGGGGCAGTGAGCTTATGGTAATGGGGAGGTACAATTTGGTAAAGGACGGTGGACTGTTGGCACGATTTGAAGAATGTGATCAGTGTCACTGAACTGAATATGGAGCCTCTGATGACCTGCTGCCTATTTTGCTGTGCACTTTTCTAAAAAGAAGAACAAATTACTGAAAACAAAAACAGGGCCAAATGCACATCCACAACAGAACAGTTTTTAAGAAACAATTCTGATGTCTACAAATAAGAGACTTATTAAAAACAAATGGTGTCACACCCACATAGCGGGACACTGAGGCTCTTAAAGAGAGCAGATGGACAATTATATACTGGCCATCAAGTTGTCCCTGTGTAAGGGTCTATTAGCAGCTCTCAAAAGTATGGGCTGTGGGCACTTGGGAAAGAGGACTGGAGATACTCAAGATCATTTCAGGGGTACGTGAGACCACAATTATTTTCATAATATTATTAAAACTAAGGCTTTAATGTGTGCAACAATGTATGGATGGAAATCCAAAGTCTCTGTAAACTTTCATTAAAATAAAAAAAAAAATTAAAGAAAGAAACAAACAAAACCTAAGGCTTTGACTCAGTTCTACCCAGTTCCGTTATTACCAGCAAAACAACACTGAAACAGACTTAAGTTTCTAAAATGTACTCCTACTAGAATGACAACTACTATGGGAAAAATTATGGATTGACTCCGAGCTAGAAATGTAATTCTTAGAAAACAAGGACAACCTAACAACCAAATCTCTTGACAGAGAGAGTCGGAAAGCATGGTGCCTTCTGAATGGTGTCATTCTCTACAATCCTGGCAATAATCCTGTTTCCCTATGAGGCTCTCTCATCCCATGATTATTCCCGTTTCAGTTATCATCCTGGCATACCTATATTTTACAAATCCAGGTCTTTCCAAATTTATTTTGTGAGCCATGACTGATCTGGTTTGAGTCAGTTTGAAATTCTGGTGAAAATACTATTTCCCTTTTCCACTGTGCTGACATCTGTGCTGGTGGCTGCAAAAGCAGTGGTAGGTACAACTGCTGACCTTCCTGCACTAAAAGCACCAAACTGTTGCAGCAGGCGCTGAGTACCAGCATGCTCTCAAGGTGGGTGTGTGGGGAAAGCTACGCGCATTTGAGAATATACTTGATGAGACAGCATAATTATTAACTACATTAAATCTAGACTCACGGGCATAGGTGTTTTTCGTGAGACTGAATGCAAGTACATATAGCTCATTCTACGTTCTTCGTGGGACACCACCTTTACTTGGAAAAACACTGAGACTATGGAATTCAGACATAGGAATTTGGCAGACATTTTCTTGAAAACGAAAAAAGCAAGCTTGTCACTTCATGGTAAACACATTGGTACTATTTGTTGCTAGTGACAAAAATTCAGGGTTTCAAGTAAAAATTAAAACAAAAACTTGTATTTGTCACTACAAACACGTCAGTTTTCCCAAACTTAAAGACTTATCATGAGACAGTGTTGAGATTAAAAATGGAATCGTTTGTGATATAATGTTGTCATCAATGCGTGATATTACAAAATCATTCCAGGGCACACAACCCATTTAAAGAACAAGACAGGCCAATGGATTTGAATGTAAAAGCTCATGGATGTGGTCTCTGATTCCATACAGTAACCTCTGGGAAACTACTACCTGCAAAGCTTTGGCATCCTATCAGAGCTGACTGCACAGGAACCAGGAATATCTAGCATAACATCTCTGTGTTTTTAAACTCTGCATTCAAGTGACTATCAGAGTTAGTTAACAGATTTCAAAATAGTATACTGAGAAAATTAGAAATTGTTAAGAAAGAAATGGAATGCATAAATATTGACATATTAGGCATTGGAGAGATGAGATGGACTGGCATGGGGCATTTTGAGTCAGATGACCATATAATATATTACTCTGGA
>NW_006399778.1:10496661-10528254 GCF_000299155.1 Elephantulus edwardii | reverse complement strand
CTCCTTGGAGGCAAGGATTCTGGGGCTTCGTCTGACATACTTTGGACATGTTGCCAGGAGGGACGGGTCCTTGGAGAGGGACATCATGCTTGAGAGGGTGGAGGAACAGCGCAGGAGGGGAAGGCCCTCTAGGAGATGGATTGATTCGGTGACTGGGGTAATCGGGATGAGTGTGTCGGAGACAATGGGATTGGCACAGGACAGAACACAGTTTAGGGCCGTTGTACATAGGGTCGCTACGAGTTGCAAGCGACTCGATGGCACATAACAAGCATAACAACAACTTCTTTGTTTGTTCTTTGTTTCATGTGACATCAGCAATTATATTCCCATCCCACCGCCTCTTCTGAATTCAGCTTAATTTTCTGGCATCAACACACTGCTTTGGTCATAATGGAAAAATATTCTGCATGATTTTATTTTTGTGACATTGTTTGATAATTTTCACAATCTGTTGGACCAATGTTTTATCTGGAATGGGAGCAAATATAGAGCTCTTCCAGTTAGTTGTCTTCCAAATATTTTTTAGACAGAAGAGTCAGCATGTTCAGGGCTGCATCTGTTCACTGAAGCACCTTAATTAGTATCGCATGAGTTCCCAGGGTCTTATTATTAAGCAATGCTTTCATTAAAGCTTTAGTATTACTGGCTCTTGGTTATACACTATTTCCTGAAATGGTTCATTATTGACAGTTCTTGTAGGTACAATGACTGTATCCCTCCCATCTTGTTTTGTTGCTTCCTGCATCATTTAGTACCTTGCCCATTGAATCTTTCAGTATTTCAATTCAAAACTTAAAGTTTTTTATAGTTATTTCAGTTGAGAAATGACAAACATATTCTTCCCCTTTTGGTTTTCTAATGCCAGGTCTTTGCACATTTCATTATAAGGTTTTGCTTTGTCTTTTTTTAAAAAAAATTATTTTATTAATTTTAATGAACATTTACAGAGATTTTGGATTTCCATTCATTCATTGTTGCACTTTTCTCCCTGCCCAGCCCTCCCCCGCCCAGTTCGCTCCTCTCTTTGAAAAGCAAAAGAAAAATTCCTTCTTTGGCAGAAGATATTTTTTAAAGCCAAAATCAAAACCAAAACCATTGAAACCCAGTGCTGTTGAGCTGGAACCAACTCAAGAGTTGAGCCTCCAGCAGGTTTTAAGAAGCTGTAAATCTCATGGGAGGAGACTGCCCATCTTCTTCACAAGGAGCTGTTGATGGGAGAGTCATAGCACCTAAGAGGCTCCACATGGGGGTTATTAGCATAAGTCCTTATGTCCTACACCATCAGAGCTCCCTTATACCGATCTGTTGTTGACCCTAAGAACAACAGACATGCCCTTTGCTGAACCATCTTCACAATCTCCCTCATCTCTCTGAACATCTTCCTTTCTTTCACTGACCCTATCTACCCACCATGATGGCTGCATTAATGACACAAGACGAAAGAAATAATTTTACTTCATGTTATTCTGATTTAAGGTCTGGGGCAGAGGACAGGAAGCTACATATATTTTTAAGTTTCCCAGAAGGTTCCAATGTGCAGTGAATCTTGGGAACCACAGCTTTCAAAGACCCATCCTGACGTTATCCAGGCTATTGTGTGGACCAGTCTCTGAAAAAGGGTTCCTGCTATTAGTAAACTAGTCCTGGTGGCACAGTGTGTAAAGTATTAGGCTACCAACTCAAAGGCTGATGGCTAGTCTCTCCCAAGCCTCTCTGAGGGAAAAAGATGGGCAAATTCCTCTCATCAAGATTTACAGCCTCGGAAATTGAGTCCAAACCAGCTTGTCGGCAGTGGTTTGGCTTGGTTCTGGATTTGCTCTTGCTTAGAAGGCCACCACGTTCTTGTATTGACTTTAGAAAGGTCCAAGAACCAGATGACTACTCTCATTCTATTGCACAGATAATGAAACAAGGGCTCAGAAAGCTGAAGCATCAGAACCCAGATTTTATGCCTTGTCTGCTCAACTCCAGGAGCCAGGCTTACTCTACCAACAGCTCGGGTGTTGGAGGCAGACAGGTATAGGCTGACCCCAACTTTGAGAGAACAACTTCTCTGGTTCCTTGTTCTGAAGAGCAGGGGTAGCTAGAGAATCCACCTTCCAGAGGGCTCTGACAATAGTTATGTATGTGTGGCACATGGTATGTGCTCCCTAAACTCAAGCCCAGACCAGTGCACCCCAATGTGCCAGGAGCCAGCACCTTCCTAGAGGAGCCTGGGAGGACTCACTGATCTCGGTTGGGAGGTTTTCTGAGCTGGTCAGCAGTGACCCTCCATGAGAAGTTGAAAAACCGCATGGCATTCTCAAAGTAGAGGTCCGGGACTGCAGTGTACTGGAATGAGAAAGCAGACACAGAATCACATCAGAGTCCCCCAGGCTGGGAGGAACCACAAAATTCCCAGTGCAAACCACTCCTAGAAATGGAAGTAAGATCCCGAGAGCTTCAAAAAGTTGGAAATAGAAATACCATTTGACTCAGAAATTCCACTACTGGGAATATACCGAAAAGAAACCATAACTGTCACCCAAGCAGATATACTATGCACACCCATGTTTACTGCAACTTTGTTTACAATAGCAAAGAGTTAGAAACAACCCAAGTGCTCATCAACAAACTAATGGAAAGAGAAGCTGTGGTATATTCACACAATGGAATACTATACAGCATTAAAAAACAAGGAACTCATGAAATATTATACAAATAGGTGACCCAGGAGGACATTAGGCTAAGTGAAATATCTCAGTCATAAAGGGACAAATACTGAACAATGTAAAGCAGGACAATTGTAAAGCAGGATTGACATCAGGGTTTGGGGGAACTGTTTGCAAAGAATATATGATTAGGTATTATTTTCATGACAAGAGTCTAGAATGAGAGCTGCATGGGGAAGTAGACTTGAGGGGGGTTTGCATAATAATGAAAGTATTTTTTTTAAATGTTATTATTTTGTGTGTACTGTCAAATCGGATCTGACAGGTACAGGAGGAGATTGCTCCTCCTTCTCCAGCAGAGCATCTGGTGGATTTGAACCCTGTACCTTTGGAGTTGCAGTGTGTCTTCTTGCCACTAGACCACAAAAACCAATGGGAGGAGGGGTGGTTAGGGAGGAAAATGTGTAAAAATGAATGAATAGAAATCCAAAGTCTACAAACTTTCATTAAAATTTAAATTAAAAAAAAAAAAGAGAGAGAACCTCAGTGAGATGGACTGGCATGATGGCTGAACACTGGGCTCAAGCTTAGCTCTGAGGATGGTGCAAAGCCAGGCAGTGTTTGGTTCTGCAGAAGGCTGCTATGAATCAGAACCAACACGATGGAACCTAACAACAACAACAAGAAGCTACACGTGCCTACAAGAATGCTACGTGTAGTATTATCAAATGTGGGCAGTATAACTAAACAACTAGTTTAAAATTTTATTAAATTTCTACTTAAATGAATCAAATAGACATGTATGGCTAATGGCTACCATATTGGACAAAAGTGAGCTAATAAATCAAGTCAGGCTCTATTTCCACTGAGATGCTCAGGAACAGGTCTTTTCCCACCTCCTCTTTACCACTCAGCCCAGCCTTTGAGCGTTTGACAGCTGCAACACTCTCTCTTAGCGTTACTCTAGATCTCTTAGACTTTACATCAGGACTTGGGTAAAACATTTGGCTCTCTAAGGAAGAACTCTTATCCTTTGGGATCAACCTGGGCCATCTCCAGGAGACTCTAGACCTTCTATCATGACACTATCTTCCCATTTATTCTCAAGAGGTAAAGGTTATTATTACTGGAGCAAAAGAAAAAGAAAGTAAATAGAAACCAAGACCTAAGAGAAGAAATTGGTCTACAGGTCTAGTGATCTACATGCTGTTGTTGAGCACTGTCGAGCTGGAACTGACCCCCCAGTGGGTTTTCAGAGGCAGTAAATCATGTGGGAGGGGACTGTCTATCTTTCTCCTGTGGTGCAGCTCGTGGATTAGAACTGTGCGCCTTCAAGACTGCAGTGCAGTTTCTTACCACTAAGCCACCAGAGCTCCCTAATGGTTTGCTTGAACCACAGTATTATCAATCCTGAGTCACGGGCTATCACTATCTTTACAGGTCATCATGAATGTATCTTGCTTGACAGAATGGGAGAAATATGTGAAACAGAACTAAAATTCTTTAAAAGTTCAGAATGCTGAACTGATTGAGACTAAAACACTTGCTGAGAATTTTGCCCTGAGAGATTCCAATACTTCTTTTTATAGATTTCAGAATGGTTCATATAAATAAAAAATACGAAACTGCTTTACAAAATAATTTCTGTAAGACCAAATAGTCAATAATAACTAAAGCAGAGATAGAAATGCATAGGGAAACTGGATGAATGGAAGTGAAACATCCAGAAAGGAATTAATGGCAATGTCAAATAGAGTGAAAAATGTAACCAAAGTTCCTAAAAAGTATATGTAGTAATTTTTAAGAGGGAATAATTTAATTGTTGTGTAAACTTTCACCATAAACACAATAAAATATTATTACTAGATAGAAAGAATATAAAATAAGATCCCTATTCTCAAAGGTGATCTTTCTATTCCTAGGTTTTCAATAACAATCATAATGAGAGGTTATAATAATTTTAAGATGTTCACACTGCTTAGGAGATGCGAGCCTCTGTTAAGGGTGATGATATAATAAGGGGGCAATTAAGGGTAAGAGCTAAGCATGGTGAAATAATTGATCAAACTGAACTGAACATGTAAAGATTTTTGTGACCTGAAATGTTCTGTCATATATGTGTTGTTGCTGTGTACCATAGAGTCGCAGCTAACCCACAGCTGAGCCTCGGCCATGTTTTCAGAGACAGTTAATCATACTCGGGAGGAGGGGATTGCCCATCCTTCTGCAGAGCGCCTGGTGGACCTGAACCATGTGCCTCTGGGATTGCAATGCAGCTTCTTGCCACTAGGTCACCAGAGTTCTCTTTTCATATCTCTAGCTCTATCTCTATATATTGGTTTTGATCAAACATTCTTCTAAGTGGTACAGCACTGGTCTGTCCATTTGCTGTACAGAGTTAACTCGTGGTTGCTGTGATGCTAACACTGTGACACCAATGCGTCAAATGGGATAATGGTTACCTATGGTGAACAGTGTTTAGTGGGGCTTTCTGATTAAAATAAGCTTGGAAAAGGAGTGGCATCCACTTCCAAAATGCCTTGCCTCCTGAAACTATGAATATGGAGAAATGACAAAAGTTATACAAGTGTTCAGGTCTTTTGTTCATAGGGGTGCCATGAGTCTTCTATGACTCAATGGCATTTAACAACATTTTATATATATATATGTGTGTGTGTATGTGTGTATATATATACACATAAATATATATACACATTTTATACATATACACATTATATATACACACATTTTATATATATACACATTTTTATATATATACACATTTTATATATATATATATATATAAATAAAATTATGAGCCTAGTCGTAAAAAATGTGCTGCAATTTTGAAGGCATATAGTTTGAATCCACTAGAAGCTCTGTGGGAGAAGGATGGGCAGTTTCCTCTTGTGAGAGTAATTGCTTCTTAAAACCCGCTGGAGGGTCGGCTATGGGTTGGTTCCAACTCGATGACACTCAACAACAACCGTAATTAAAAATCAAAAGTATCAGGTAGAAATGAGAAAAGAAGGCTTGAACTCAAAAATTTCAAGCACAAGAAGATATAACATTTTATCTTTTGAGGCAGAAGCTTAATTCATCTAAAGGAATGAATTTCCAGGATGTTTCAAGGACTTCTAGTGCTTAAACTAAGCTTAAAGAGAACATTTGGGATTTCTATGAGCATTTCTGGGTCAAAATCAGAGGTTCCGGTTTCTTTCAGTGAGGACTTCCTGGATATGAGGCAATGCCAGGGCTGGGAAAGAAGGCAACCGAGGCTCTCACTCTATTTACTCCCTGATGTGTTCGTTATCAGGTGCCGCTGAGTCCGCTACGACTCATAAAGGTCTTGTGAGCAATAGACCAGAGCCCTGCCTTGGCCTGCGCCACCCCCACGATCTCTGTCACGTTCAAGCACACTTTGGTACTTCTGTGTCAATCTAACTTGTTGAGGGTCTTTTCTTTTGCGGACTGATGCTTTCACAGCACAACATCTCTCTCCAAGGACTTGTTCCTCCTGAAAATATGCCCACAATATGTGAGACGCAGTTTCCCCACTGTTGCCTCTAAGGAGCCCTCTGGTTGCCCTTCCTTCAAGACGCATTTCCTTGCTCTTTGAGCAGCCAGTGGCATATTCAACACTCAGAATATACCTGATGTTTTAGAGGTGTGGATGTTCTCTGCACCTCTATAATCTGCCCCCGCCCTAATTATTTCCCACTCATTTGAATGGAGCTGACCATTTCCAGTGGGGCACTCAGCATGAGTCCTGGTGTTGACTACTGGGCATCACGTGGTGGCTCCAGGGAGGCAGGGGTCTCAGCTGGCCCAGGAGAGGAAGGAGCAGGGAGCAGCTACCTATACCCTATCTGTTCCCAACGCTCACACCACAGTTGCCTCGTCATAGCTCAGGAGCCTCCAGATCCATCTGGACCAGCCCCACCTCAGCTCTTTTCCAAGGGGGATCCCCAGGGACATTTGGGTTTACAAGGGAACACAGAAGCCACTCACGTCATTAAACACTTTGTCCAGCTCCTTGGGGTCCATGATGAAGTTGGGGTAGCCAATCATGTTGTAGATTGCATCCGCCTGGGCAGAAGAGACAGAGAGGGCAATGAGAGGTGAGCTATGTGGGCCAGTTGGTCGAGCCCTCTGCTCTAGGACATATGGAATAGTTTGCTTTTATACAGTCGCTAGCACAATCTTGTGACTAAGGCGTGACCAGCTCATGCACTGAAGGCAGGGATCAATTCCATGCTATATTCACTCCACAAAACCAGCCCGTCCTTTGTCACTCCCCCCTCAAGCTGTGGCTGCTGCCCTGCACACTGGAGGCCTCCGCACCCCCTTGGTCACCTGGGGGGCCTTACTTTTTCCCTGGCCGACTTCCGTGTGTCTTCATCCATCCACTTGAGTGTGCTCAGGCTCTCCTCAAAGGCATTCTTGATCTCCAAGATGATCTCGCTGGCCTGAGGGGACATCACACCAGTAAGGCCTGGGCACTGGCCTTGCCCAGATGCAGTGGGCACTCCAGGCAGAGAGATTAGTGGAGGCAAGCTGAACTTAGGGCTTCTCTAAAGGCCTTAGACCCCAAGGTTCTGGGCTATAGAAGAGCCACAGCCAGTTCTCCAGGCTACGAGACCAGCCTGGTCTACAGAAGCAGGATTCTATGGCCAAACAAGTGTGGGAGAAGATTTGGGAAAAGTAGACATGTTTCTTCATGACAGCACTTTTCAGAGCCTTTAATATGGTCAACGTCTAGAAGGGGAAAGTATAGACATGTGGCACAAAGGACTGAGGGCTGGCGTCCAAATGACTTCGACTCTGATTCTGCCTCAGATGTTCACTGTCAAGCCACTCTGTACGTGAGCCTTCACTTGCCATGCAATCAATATTATCAGTAATAAAAGCTACAACAATAATACAATGACTTCTGAAGCTCTGACATACTTTGGACATGTTGCAAACCAGTCCTTGGAGAGGGACATCATGTTTGGGAGAGTGGAGAGACAGCGCAGGAGAGGAAGACCCTCGATGAGATGGATCAGTTCAGTGGTTGGGGTAATGTGTCGGAGACAATGAGATTGGCACAAGATAAGAGTAGGGTTTCTAACTCTTGTACATCGGGTCGCTGAGTTGCAAGCGACTCGACAGCACCTAACAACCACCACCACCACCACCACCACCACCACCACCACTGATTATGTGCTCATTTTGTGCCAGGTGTTCAGCTAAGCCCTTCCATGTACTCTCTGCAGATGCAGATAATAAGCTCTGCACTGCAGGTGAGGTGAGAATACTCAGACAGAAAGTGGGGAGCCAGGGTCTAAGAGTGGGTCTGGCTGTCATCATGGTTGAGCTCCATGATGACCCTCTATCTCTTTAGAACAGTCCTTAGAAAAGGACACCATCAGTCCTTAGAAAAGTGGAGAGTCAGTGAAGGAAGGAAAGATCCGCCATGAGGTGAATTGACACCGTGACTTCAATAAAAAACTCAAGTATGGCAGAGATGAAGATAAGGATGGCACAGGACAGGACAGGGTTCAGATCTGTCATTCATAGGGTCATTATGAGTTGTAGTCACCTCGATGGCACCTAATAACAACATCAACATCACCTTCAGAGTAAGAAACACGTCACCTTCCGGGCCTGGGCCAGACGTGCTCTGCTAACATTTCAATGGGTCTCACAATACCCCATGGAGATGGCTATAATAGCCTCATAGGGATGCTATCGGGTCAAATGAGCTAAAACACCCAGCACTCAGCAATGACAGCTACTGCAAGTCACGTTGTTTAGGGCTTGAGGAAATGGAACTCTGAGCTCTAGCTGGAGCTCTGGGGCTCTCTGGCATGGAGCTGGAAGGGTCCAGAAGAGACCAGAGATAGGCTAAGAAACCCACACGATGGCTCAGCAGCCGTGGTGCCCCTGCCTGTGTTCCCATAGGACGGGGGAGACACTTACTATGTTCTTGCTGTCCTCGGCGAAAGTTGCTTTGACGAACATGGGGCCCAGCGCAAAGCCTAGGTTGTTTTCAGTGTCACTCACACAAAACTTCCAGCGAGGAAGGCAGGTCTGCAAAGCGTAAGTGAGAAGGTTACTCATCTCCAACCCCTTTTGGTTTGAGAAGTAGCAGCATCTTGGAGCCAGGCTACTTTCCAGAACCCCACAGGGTTCTTTTCTGACACAGTGGAAGTAATTTTTTTACATTAGGTCAAGAGGCCGTGGTGTATCCTTCATCGGCATCTACATTATCTGTATGGCATGTCACAAGCTATATATTATGGAACCAGCATGATGGTCCCAAGAGGCAGGGATTACAGACACCTGACAAATGGACACACAAAAAGAGGAAGTTGCTGGTCTGGGATTCCTCAGAGAGTGAGGGTGTTACTTTAACTGCAACTTAGATAGCCTTGATAAACACCCCCTGCCTTCACCCCACATTAGCTTTCTCTCTGGAGGAGCATTAGTGTCATGGTAGTGGAAAAGGATGGAAAGTGACCTCATCCACCCATCCCAAATGGGGTCCAAGAGACCCTTCCTGGAAGACCAGGGCCCTAGCCCCATCATAAAACCTCCAAGAGAAAAAACAGCCCCAGCAAAGGTGTAGGGTTTCACCATGGGAATCTCCGCTAGGGTTTTCAGCCCCAGTTATTTCCATGGCCTGGCCAAGTGTTCCTCCAAGGGGTATAGGACCACATGTGTGGTGGCCCTGTCTTGATGCTGAGGCGCCTGGGTCCCCGGTCCTGAAGAACAGGTGGTAGGTAAACACACCTGGGCTCAATGCAACCTGATTTCATCATAACCCCAAACTGAAAACAGCCCAAATGTCCATCAGTAGGCAGGTGAATTAGCAAAATGTGGTATTTTCGTGCAACAACATATTGTTCCTGAGAAACAGAAAGGAACAAACTCTGTAGCAACATGAGTGAGTTTCACAGGTCTTGTCAAGCAAGGAGCACAGGTGGTGGTATAATTGTTAAAGAATGTGGCTGATAATAACTAAAAGGTCAGTGGTTTGAACCCACCAGCTGCTCCAAGAGGTAGTGGTCTACTTGTGTAAAGATTCACAGCCTCTGAAATCTGATGAGTAATTCTACGCTGATCTACAGGGATGCAGTCAAGATTTGACTGGATGGCAGGTTTTGTTTTATGCTGAGCAAAGGAAGGCAAACACAGAGTACAGAGTGCTTAATGCTATTTAAAGTTCTCTAATAGGCAAAACTGACTTGCAGTGGTAGAAATCAGGAGTGGGCTGCCACTTGGGGATGCAGGTGGGACTGCCTGGAAGAGGGTATGGAAGGCCCTTCTTCTCAGAGAACACTGGATACTGGAGAAATGGGTGATGGAGTGTTCTCAGTCATGGCTGCGTGAGTCTACCTGTCACAACTCACTGAACTGAATACTTACTGGACATGGCTCATTTTATTGTTTATCATTTATATTTATTCCAGGCAGGCAGGAGGAATAACGTGTGGAGGTCTTCACTCTGAGCTTCTCTAAATTTAGTTATCCAAGTTTCCCTCAGCTTTCTGAGCCACGTGTCTACCTGGACACTTGCTTTCTGCTCCACCCTGTCCTGTCCCCAGCCCTTATTCCTTTCGTCAACTCGAGGGCCACCGCTGGACACACAGGCTGCATCGGATCTGACCGAGGCTGACCACACAGGAGGTCAGCGTACTACGGGCATTCTAGAACACTCTTGACTCTGTGGAGGTTCCAGGCTGTGACGGCTGATAGGTTCTTATTTGTTATCTTCTCCGAAAAGTCACTGGATAAACCCACTCAGTCATGCACAAATTCGCTCAGCCAGCATTCTCTGAATAGTTTCTACTGTGCTGGGTTTTTGGAATCTAGAGATGAGTCACCTGCTGGGCCTTGTCCTCAAAGTGCTCAGAGCAGAAACGCCCAGAATATTTCAGTGACTGATTTCAGTGACTGTTTTAAGTCATTAAATACCTGGAAGGGCCATAGGATGGCAGGAAACATCTGACAGGGAGCAAAGGGTCAGGTGAACTCCACAGGGTGAGGAAATGTTCATCTCAGAAGGGACAGTGCCAGAGTCTGGAAAGATGATAGGGTGGGCAGCCAGCCAATCTCTCTGCCCTGAATTGGCTGCGTTTCCCTACGTCCTTCACCGTAGTATTAAGAGCCCTGGAAGGTACAAGAAGCTCCCAGTGAGGGTGTCTTCCTCCTGCCGGAACTCCCAAATCACAAACAGGTAATAACAGATGACTACCAGCTTTGCGCAGTGCTTCAGCCTCATCTCCTGGACATCCAAACAAAACTCCGGGCCCCCAACCCCATTCCGACTCATGGCAGCTCCACAGGACTGAGCAGAAGTGTCCTGCAGTTAGTTTCCAAGGCTGTGAGCCTTTGTTGAAGCCAATTGTCACTCATCCCTCCCCTCTCCCTTCCACGTGGCAGCTCCTAAGTTCGAATTGCAGATTCGGCAGCCAAACGCTGTAACCACAGTTCCACCAGAACTCTTCTCTTGCGCTGTTGCGTGTATTATCGTGTCTGAACCAACCCACAGCTGACACCTCAGTGGTGTTTCAGATGCAATAAATCTCGCGGAGGAAATTCCTCATCCTTCTGCCACAGAGCAGCTGGTGGATTCGAACCGTGTGCCTTTGGGATTACAGTGCAACTTCTTACCACTAGGCCATCAGAGCTCCCTCCTCTCGAGTCAACAGGGATTCATCCCTTTTTGCAGATGAGAAGACTGAAGTCACCCTTCCTTCCAATTAAGTGATTTTCTCAAGACTGTGATTCGTAAAGGGTATCATAAAGTCAGATACAGCCCAACCGCACTGTTTTCACCACAAGGGGGAGCAACTGTATGCTTGGGTATTGTGTTGCATCAGCTCTAACTCAGTGACCATATATAACAAATGAAACACTGGTCCTGTTCCATCCTCACAAATCTCTGCTGTGCTTAACACCGCTGTATCAGTTAACTTCACTGCTTCTTCTCTCTCTCTCTCCAGTGATCCTTTACTTTCTTTCTCCAGGAACAAAGCATCTGAGATGAAGTCCCTTGGAGCATTCGGGCTACACTGCTCCCAAGGCAGATCTGTTTGTTCTTATGGCAGCCTGTGCTGCAATCAATTTCCTTCACCAACACCACAGTTCTAAAGCATCAATTCTTCTTCAGTCTAATTCATTACTCCACTTTTCACACGCGTATGACGTGACTGACAACACCACAGCTAGGGTCAGACACACCTTGGTGCTCACTGCGACATGCCATTTCATTACCTACCGGTGCTTTCACTGCTGCTCATTGGAAATCCTAGTAAAACGGAATTTTGAAACTTCCATCTTTTTTCCATTTATCATAATGTTGTTCACTGGTCCAAATACTAGGTTTCTGCTTTACATTGAGGTGTATTAATAATGAAGGCTTCAATCTTTCATCTTCATCAGTAAGTGCTTTCGGTCTTTTTAATTTTCTACAAGCCAAAGTGTATCTTCTGCCCATCACAGGTTGTTAAGGAGTCTTCTGCAAGATTCTACTTGTGTATGATATTAATGCTATTGTTCATAATTTCCTTATTCTGTTGGATAATTTTTCTTTGGAAAAATCAGCCCAGTAGGCTGGCCAGGTGTGTGTCTTCTAAATTTCTCAGCACACTTGGGGGAGCAGATCCAGGGCTTCATCTGTTCGCTGAAACATCTCAATTGGTATTCTGTATGCTGTTGGTAGGTATGACTCATAGCGACCCTATGCACAACCTATCTGAACATTGTCCTATCCCATGCTGTCCTCATCTCTGATACATTCAAGCTACACTGTTTAACAAATCCCAATGTTTTATCAAGCAGTGTTTATTCATAAGGGTCTTGTGGGGTAAGGAAGTCAGGAATGATCTCATATTCTATATGAGAATAATTACGTTCAGAGAAGTTCAAGCACTAGCCCAAGCGTGACTTGAATCCTTGGAGGAGAGTGGAGGAAGCTGGAGGATAATAAACAGGAGCAGTTCCCTCTGTCCTCTAGTCCTAGGGTATCCAGTGACCCCTGGCTCAGGTCTCCAGGGTTTGAACTGCCAACCTTTTGGCCAATTGTCAAGCATTTAACCATTTGTGCTACCCAAGGAATTCTTGCACCGGTACATGTATCTGGGGGTGAGATTGAACCCCAGCCCCAACTTGGCTCCAATTATCTACTGCACTGTGTGGGGAGATATGGGGCAGAGCCCAGTTGGGAAGATCTTGCTGGGATCTTACAATCCCAGAGATTAGATTAATAAGGAGTCCTGGGTGGGGGCAGAGTGTGTTGGCAGGTCTGGCACCCCAGTCTCGGCTCCTCTGTAGTTGGGCACCCTCCCAGCTGCCCTTGGGGGCCCCTGGCATGGTGAGTCCCCATTAGGCACACATGAGTAGGTGTGAGATCCTGAAGACACTAACCCCCTTCTGTTAGCCCAGTATTCCCACTTAGCTTGGGCCTGGCATGAGTAGGGGTTTGGTTCAGTAAAGAGCCTTCTGCTGGCTGCATGAATGGAAAAGTGAAGGCATCCCATGGGGAGAAGGTGGGAGTGGCTAGGGAGCTCTCAACGGGGGTGACAAATAATGGCCCTCAGAGGTCTTGGTGAGGGCACTTAAGGGTGTGTGGAGACAACCTGATCTGGGATCTGAGACTCTGCTATCCCAGAACGGTGGGGCTAGATTACGAAGATAATAATAATGGTGAATTATGTACTGCTTACTCTGAGTAAGCACTCTTTGAGAAGGAAGTATTGTTAAAGGTCTCCTTTATAAGATAATAACAGGACCTACTCAAAGGAGTAGGAGTTGTGCTGCCAAACCAAAGGCAGGTGGTTTGACTTTACCAGCTGCTGCATGGGAGAAAAGTGGACAGTCTCCTTCTGTGCAAGTTACAGCCTCTGACAACCCACTGGAGGGCCAGCTGGGAGTTGGTTCCAACTTGACAGCACTGAGCTGAGTTACTCCAAGGAGCAATGAGAAAGAATGAGTTACTCAGTGTTATGCACTGAACTGTGTCCTTCCTGCATACATGTCATAAATCCTAACCTATGGATGAAATCTCATTTGGAAACAAGAGTTCTCTTTGTTACACTGATGAGGCCATTTAGTGTAGGGTGTGTCTTAAGCCAACTGATTAAGAATTATAAAAAGGAGGTTGGGTTTTTTTTTCTGCTTTGCAGAAGCAAAGCAAGGGGAAACAGGATGAGATTGAAGTTATGTGGTGATCACCAAGAAACTGAAGAAGAGAAGCTGAAACAGACAAGCATCTTCCCAGACAAGACAGGCAGACAGAGCCTTCTCCTATCGCCAGGGCCCTGAATTAGACTTTCCCCCCAACTAAACCATGAGAAAAGAATCTTCTTCTCATCAAAGCCACCCAAGAGAGCTCTGGTGGCCTAGCAGTAAGAAGCCGTGCTGCAATCCCGAAGGCACAAAGCCTGAATTCACCAGCTCCTCCGCGGGAGAAGAATGGACAGTCTCCTGCCTCAGAAAACCAGCCGGAGGGTCCCCTCTGGGTCAGTTCTGACTCGATGGTACACAATAACAACAACAACAACAACAAAGCCACCTACGTGCACTATTCTTGTTCCAGCAAGACTCGATTATCAAGACAACAAGGAGCATGCCCACTGCCACCACCGTCTTGGGGAAGCGGGAAGGGAGAGAACAGACTCACCTTTCCTATAAATGAGCTGGGCTGCTAACACTTCCTTTTCCCCTTGGGGCTCAGTATGGCACTTCCTCCTAGAAGCTTCTGTGCCCTGGGGTTGGTTTATCAGTGGTCCTTTCATTCTCTATCATAGTCTGTCTCCCTCACCAGCTCCATGGTCCCAGGAAGGCACCAAGATAGTGCCAACTCCCAGCCCTGACCGAGTCCCAGGCCTGGCACCAAGCCGGCGCTCAGAGTGTAGAGAACACACAGCTAACAGGCTCACCTTCTTGGTCCCGTACATGACTTCCATGAACTTCTCATCAGCGTCCTGAAAGCGCTGGTCAAGGAAGGAGCTTGTTTTCCTCACTAGGTTCCAGATCATGTAGTTGTTGAGCAGGCTGGGGCAAGAGGACATTAGAGGGACTCAGAGCAGCCGGAAATGTCACAGCACCTCCCGTGCTGACCACTAGGGGTGCTCAAACCACCCTTCTGATCTTGGTCTCTCTCTACCTTTCTCAAAGACTGAGCCTTGGGTTTCTACTGTGGAAAACTCAGAGACACTCAATAAATCCTGTTGCTTACTTAATTACTTTTTGTCTGAAATTTTAAAGTAGCATGAAGGCTCAACCTTTAAGGGTAGGGAAGGGTGGAGCGAGTTACAAGGCTGGAGGTGGAAGGAACTGGCAATTTTCACAGCATGGAGATGGAAGGTCAGAGGCCAGAGAGGCAAAGTGGGGCTTGTGAACAGTAGGGATAGATGAGGAAGCCCCAGTCAGCTGGACTGTGGTTTCCATGAATGAGACCTCCCCTGTTCCCATTCCAGGGCACATGCAACCTATCAGCGTCACTCTCACCTTTACGGAGAAGACAGCCGTTACAGTGAACACTAGAACGTCATGCTGGAACTAATCTAAGTGTCTTACAACAGGAAAATGGATGAAAATAATACTATCTGTACTTAATAGAAAACCAGGTAGTAATGCAACAATATCTGAGATGACATGGGGCAAGCATTATGATAAAAGTCAAGAGGAGAAAAGGGAAAAGGTAGGTAAACAAATGAATTAGAATGATGAGAAATAGAACCATGTATAAACAGACCCTTCCCTCTCACACACGCACTCTGTTCTCTCCACACACATACACATGCACGTACACACAGAATCCCAGAGATTTAGGCATTATAATTTTTTCCTATAGTTCTTAAAATATCTATAACCCTTTAAAAATTTTAAAAACAATCATATAAATATTAACTAATTAAAACTACTAGCTAACTTGGGTGAAAAAAAAGGCCACACACACCTACACACACAGAGGGAGCTCTGGTAGCTTAGTGGTAAGAGTTGAACTGCCAACCCAAAGGCACGCAGTTTAAATCCACCAGCTGCTCGGTGGGAGAAATTTACAGCCTCTGAAAACTCACTGGAAGGTCAGCTATGAGTCAGTTCTGACTAAAAGGCACACAGCAATAACAACAACACACATCCCTCAACCAAAGAAGTGACATTTATTGAGTTTCATCATGTGTTGAGAGCTGTGCTAAAACATTTCACACAGATTATTTTACCCGAACCTATAACCTATAACCAGCCTGCCCGGTGGGTGCTATTCACATCCACATCCTCTAGATGAGGCAAACAAATGACTATGAGGAAATGTACAGAAATCGTCCAAGTAGCGAGGCTGGTATATAGAAGAGCTGGGATTTGAACTTGCACTTGTAACTATCTCCCACAAAAGCCAACCCAGGGATCCATTTTCTAAGTCAGATTTTCATTACCTACCCCTGCTGGTTCTGCCTGAGAGTGGGACAAGGGCCGTTGCCTGCTAGAAGCCCACCCCAGGCTGCAGTGGGCCCCCTTACCACTTGTCCGTGGTTTTGATGAGAGCGGAGACCTGCTCAAGGTACTCTTTGTCGTACACCACTATAGGCTCCGTTTCATTGATCTCCACAGGGTAGAAGATGGTGTTGAGAAAGGGCAGCCAGTTGATGGCGGGCGCCAAGGTCTGGAAAGAGAAATAGTGTGAATCTGGTGAGCTCGTTCTCCTCACAGTCCAGGTCCCTGGGATGCTTGGGAAAGAGGTGTTATCACCACCTTCCATCAAGGAAAAAGTTTGCACCTGTCTGGCAGTGGGTGGGTAAGGCAGATAACGCTACAGAAGTTGAATGACTTTTGTCAGGAATGCTGTGGATACAATTCTATAGGATCCAATAATTATAATTGAATTTGGGAGTAGGACTAGGATGGAGAAAGAGGCGACACAATGGGAGCAGCAGCTACCATTCTCTGCCGTGCCGAACACTACTGTCAACAATTCTCCCTCCTTGAGCCAGGATTCAATGCCTACAGAAGCAGCAGCCAGGAAATCAAACAGCATCATCACATTGAGACAGACCTCTTTAAATACTTATAAGAAGTCACCTTGAGGACTAAGGTGTGTCTGATCCAAGCCATGGTATTTTCAATTGCTTCAGATGCATGTAGAAGCTGGACAATGAATAAGGGAGGCCAAAAAAGAATGGATGTCTTTGACTTAAGGTGCTGGTGAAGTATATTAAACACACCATGGACTGGAGAAATAACTAACAAATCTGCCTTGGAGAAAGTACATCTAGAATGCTTCTTAGAAGCAAAGGACTGGAAAAGAAGAGTTTCCTGCAGAGTAATTGATAGAGCGACTGCATAGAGTGACTGCAACAATGGGGTCAAAGACAGCAATGAACTGTGAGGACGGTGCAGGACAAGGCAACGTCGGATGTTGTTATACACAGAGTTGCTGAGATCGGAGCTGATTCAACAGGCATATAACAACAGTAACAATTTTTCACTGGTTTCTTGTGACAAGTCTACAGGGTAAGAACTGTTACCCCACACTGAGCCTCAGATAAGTCTGTATTAATCAAGTGTGTAGGATCTGGAGCCAAACTGCCTTGGCTCATACTCCATTTCTTACTAGCTGAGCATGTTAATGAACCTTGTTAGTTAATGAACAGTTAACCAGTGTGTCCTCAGTATCTCTCTAGGTAAAATGGGATTCATTGTTATTATCGTCATAGAATCTAGTATTAAACCTGATTCACATTACCTACTCGACATACAACATCAATTGGCTTGATGTAATTGGAAAATCCAAGAATAATTACAGTCCTTTGTAAACCACATTGGCCCACAGATGACTGTACCCAGGTAAGGGGACGTGGAAAGATAATCCCTGAAGGATCCCTCAGGGAATCCTGGAATCCCTCAATTCATCGAATGTCCACACAGGCACTTTGTCTGCTCTACTTTCAGAAAACTGACACCAGCACCTGGGCTTTAGGCGCCCTCCCCACAGAGACACACAGCCAGCTTTGCACAGCTCTCAGCTAAGAGCAGACCACACTTTCTCCTAAGCCCGCTCGAATGGCAGCCCCATTTCCCAGAGCTCCTCTTCCAACTGCAGGGTGTCAGTGTCCATAGTGGTGTTTTCTATAAAGTTAAACTTTAGCTACTCTAAACTATCCCCCAAGGATCCAGTTGTTTTGCTGATGGTGTGAATATAAAGTTGTATAGCCTCTTAATACCCTTAGTACCAGCAATAAGGAAATAAGGAGATGCACTGCACTGGGAAAGATCTGCAGTTGGGACCTCTCCAAATGACTCACTTTGAGGACTAAACTGCATCTGACTCAGGCCATCATATTTCTGGTCACTTGCTATGCAACTGAGAACTGGACAATGAATAAGGATGACAGAAGAAGAATTGATGCCTTTGAGCTGTGGTGCTAGAAAAGAGTGCTGAACATCCCGTGGACGGCCAAGAGAAAAAACAGGTATGTCTTTGAGAGGGTGCAGCCAGAGTGCTTTTTGGAGGCAAGAATGATGAAACTTTGGCAGACAAATTTTGGGCATGTTGCTAAGAGGGGCTACTCCTTGGAGAAGGACATGACGGAAGGAAGGGTGGAGGGTCGGTGAAGGAGAGAAAGACCCTCAAACCACGTTCAGATCTTTTGTTCATAGGGTCACTGAGCTGTACTCAACTTGACAGCATCTAACAACAACAACAACAACAACAACAACAACAACAACAACGACAACAACATCTTTTGAATAGTCCATTCTAGTCCTATTTCTTCCACTGTTGTTGTTAGTTGCTGGTAAGTCAATGGGGCTCAAAGTAATGCAGAGTAAAACTGCTCTACAGGGTTCTCAAGGTTATGACCTTCTGGAAGCAGGTAGTCAGGCCAATCTTATGAGGCACCTCTGGATGGACTAGAACCACCAACCTTTTACCATTTATGCCATTTGTTAGGAGTCAGCTCCAACTCGGCAACATTACGCACCACGGACAGCAACCCGCCTGATCCTGCCCATGCTCACAATCTCTGCTGTACTTAAACCCACTGCTGTAGTCAGTGTACCACAGAGTCAGAACCAACCCACAGCTGACCCTCCAGCGGGCTTTCAGAGGCAGTTAATCACACGGGAGGAGACTGCCCATCCTTCTCCCGCAGAGCACCTGGTAGCTTCAAATTGTGTGCCTTTGTGATTGAGGCATAGCTTCTTCCTGCTAGGCCACCAGAGCGCCCTTAAGCTTATTTTTATGTATAAAGTACTGTTGGTTCCATATCCTGTGCTACAACAAAAATGTCTGCATGCCGATCACCTGGAATGGTATACGGCCCTTAGTAAGCAGGCAATCAATGTTAACTCTTGGAATCATTTCTCAAGGTCTCCTGAGAATGGTTTGGATCCCAAATGATTCCAAATTCTGTTCTATTTCCCTTGTAAAAGGAAAAAAAATTCAGACATATAACGAAAGTGACAGATGCATCATAAATAGCAATCATGTGAGCAGAACAATTAGTGGCAGAAGATCAATTAAGTAATCTGTTGGTAAAAATCTATGCCACCATTAGTGAGATGGGAAGCCACAAACCACCCCTCTTAATAGCCACTAATATTCCAGAGGATGTAGTTAACCAGGTTGAAAGGCCACGTTCACTTATCTCTCTGGGTTCTTGGCTAGTTCAGCTGTAAACAAAGATGTCCAAGGATAGAGTAGAATGAGGAGGGCAGCATGGAGGACAGGGCGGAGTGTGCTAGCAGATGCTTAATAATGGGCTCCCTAGGGGCAATCTCTCCAAAGTACTGAAGAGCAATGATGTCACTCTGGAAACTAAGGTGCGCCTGATACAAGCCATGGTCTTCGCAATCACTTGATATGCATCAGAGTGCTGGATAACGACTAGGGATGACAGAAGGAAAATTGATGCCTTTGAGCTGTAATGCTGGAGAAGAGTATTGCATATACCATGGACTGTTAAAACGAACAGGTCCAACCTAGAGAGGGTTAAGCAAGGCTGCTCCTTGGAGGCAAGGATTCTGAAGCTTCGTCTAACATACTTTGAACATGTGGCAAGGAGGGACCAGTCCTTAGAGAAGGATGCCATGCTTGGGAGGGTGGAGAGACAGCACAGGAGAGGAAGGTCCTCTATGAGGTGGATTGATTCAGTGACTGGGGAAATGGGGGTAGGTGTGTCGGAGACAGTGAGATTAGCACAGGATAGAGCAGGGTTTAGGGCTGTTGTACGTAGGGTCACTATGAGTCTCAGGTGACTCCAGGGCATATAGCAACAACAACAACGGCAATCTTGGATTCAGCATTCTCAGGCAAATATATGGCCTGCTACAAACTACTCTTAGATTGTTATGTGCTGTCGAGTTGCCTATGACTCACAGTGACCCTATGTACAAAGCTCTTGAACCTGTCCTGTCCTAAGCCAGTCTCACTGACTCAAACACAGCTACCCCTATTGCCCCAGTTACTGTGTCAATCTATCTCATCTGGGGTCTTCCTCTCCTGTGCTGTTCTTCCACCCTTCTGAGCATGATGTCTTTCTTCAAGGATCAGTCCCTCCTGGCCACATGCCCAAAGTATGTGAGACAGAGCTTCAAAATCCTAGCCTCCAAGGAGAAACTTGTTTTCTTCCTCTCCAAGACAGACCTATTTGTTTTCTTGGTGGTCCATGGTATGTTCAAGACTCTCCTCCAGCACCACAACTCAAAGGCATCACTTTTAGTGATACAGAACTAAGAAGAGATATGCACTGATGGCCTGTGAGCACAGGGCTCAGCATACCTCTGTATGTGAGGCAAGAAGACGCACTGGGACGAGTACCACTTGGGAAGAAGACCAGGAGCAAAGTCCCCACCTCTAAAACCTTGAGCCTTTGCTACCATCCCGCAAAAGTAGGACCACAATCTTCATTTCTACAGTTGGCTGTTTTTTATGCCTTGCATCGGAAGCTGCACAATAAGCCTGCGTTCCCTTTCTCCCTTGCTTGTTCCCAAAGCCCCCACCTGGGAGGAGACCCTCAGGCAGGCAGGCTATCTCTCCGGGACTCCTTAACATTTGTGTGGCTCCCCTCTCTCTCTCTCTCTCTCTCTCTCTCACACACACACACACACACACACACACACACACGCGCGCGCGCGCGCGCGCGCGCACGCACACGGAAGATTTTTCAAACAGGGCTCAACAATTAGAGTCACCTGATGATCCAGCCCCCTGGCCTGGCCCCTGGGAAAATTGACAGGCTTACCAAATGTCATTGTTTACACTATTCACAACAGCTTCATACACTGTGGGCAACTGGGACTCCCTGATCAAAGAACAGCTATCAGATGCTGATAAACCCCCATGTACTTAACACTAGCATTTGCAGTTAGGGAGAGCAGGTGTTCTGTGCAGCTAAATTCCCACCGCTCTGAGATAAAGAGATATGGCTGAAAACCAGAATTTTTCGTATTCTCAATCCTCATTGCTTCAGCGAACTCCCAAACACACACAAGCCTAAACCCTTCTCTGTGGATACTGGGAGACTTGTTTTAACTGACCTGGATATTCAACTTTGACTCAAACCCTCAAGGGCATTTTTCCCTTCCCCACTGTAGCTCTGGGGCCTACTGCTCACTTACCAAGAACACAAGCAGGCTAGAAAACCTGAGGCTTGAACAAGGCAACAAGAATGCTGTGGGCTTTTTCTCAGCTACAGAAATGAGGTCAGAGAAAGGGGGCTCCTTCCCAAACAGACCTGGGTGTGGAGAGTCTTAGAAAAGAATTCTCAAAAAAAAAAAAGAAAAGAAAAGAATTCTCAGGCCTCCAGAGAAACAACACAAGGATGTCTGGTCTGTGGCTCTGAATCCTGTCTTTCCTGGAAGCTAGCCTGCATCTGAGCTGTACCCCGCAGGGCGTTTATCAAGTGACTGAATGAGCAAAGCCTCATTTTACAGAGAAAAGGGAAAGACTCAGAGAGGCAGGTTACATGACCTGCTCCGTGTGTCACAGAGCCTGGTGCTCATACTACTAAGGGCTGGTGCATCTGTCCTAGGTACTCCCCACCGGAAGCGGAAGTCTTCCCTGTCCGAGTGGAAGTGGTCCCCACCCTGGAAGAAAGGTCTTTCGTTCGCTTCTCTCCTGGAAGAAGCAAGCAATGGTGTGGAGATAGCTGGGGGTATAATCTGGTGGGCTGGCTGGGACTGATATGGTCAGGGCTCCTGTGCCTTGTCTGTCACTCTTGGAGTGAACACACAGCATCATGGTCCCTGTGGTGCAGAGGTCAGAGGTGCTTCTGGGTTCCCTTTCAGCTCTGAGAACTGAGCAGCTGGAACAAACCAAATTACTGATGCATAAACAACAGCTCCTTCGACCTCCTGGCCTCTGAGCAGAAAAACAGTGCCAGATGGTGCCAGCACGGGCTGCCGATCACCCTAACAACCACTCGGCACCATTTAACCTGATGCCAACTTCTCTGGGAACCCACAGGGCAGCTGGCACCCAGCAGGAAGCCAGGCTCTAGTCCTCATGCCTAGGCCTTTGCGTGGACTCTTCCTCTGCCTGAGTACTCACCCATCATTACTCTCCTTCCCTGCCTTCTCCTGATACTCCTTGTCAAACACATTCTGTGATGAGACTGCTAACTGCTTCCTACTTCTGTCTCCCAACTAGCTTGGCACCATAGGAAGGTGGATTTTTCAAGTGTCCCAAATGGGTCCCCTACATCCTTGTTGAAAGTAGGAAGGGAAAAGAGGAGGAGTCTAGTTTTACTTAAAAGTCTAGAAATGAGCCTAACTCTAACAAGTGGGTAGAATTTGGCTATTTGGAAAGTAAAGAAGATATTGGTGATGGAGGCCCAGAACACAAGAGGCCTAGACAGCTACCGAAGAGGAACAAGCAAGTTTTAGCTTGCATTGTAGGTGATGGCAGGAAGACCCTAAAGTCAAAACACAGACATATTTGGTGATTCCACTGTGAACCTGGGTGAGCCTAGATAACAGACCTCTGAATTGGAGGAACCAGAAGAGAGTCAAGTCATAGCCCTCAAGCCGCAGGCAGCCACCAGGGGGCAGTCACTGGCATATGTTCAGAGGCCCAGAGCAAGCATAGACAAAGCACAGCAGCTTTGGCAGCCTTCCCCCCCCCCGTTACACCTCCTCAGGTTTTCCAGGGAAGGTGGTTAAGAGCAGTGCTTCAGTGAACCAAGACCTAGTTCAATTCTCAACTCCTGTCTCTTTCACTTGGGGATAGAGGCCTTGAGCACCTCACTTAACTGTCTAGCCTGGAAATGGAAGGTGATATGGCAGACCACACCCAAATATTCATTGTTTATTAGAAATGTCCAATTAACTAAACTTGCTATTAGTTAGATCATAGTCTGCCCTGTTAAATACCTTGAGACAGAAAAGTAGCTTCGCCTAGGGGAAGAGATTAGCTCCAGGGTCACTTATCACCTGTGTGTCCTTTGGCAAGTAACTTCATGAGTCTCAGTTTTTCTATCTGTGAACTGGAAATAACAGTCATCTTGCAGAGTTGATTCTGACTGATGGAAATCCACCTCCACAGGACCGTTAATAGCTATAATCCTTCAGCTGTGGATGCCAGGCCTTTCTTCTGGGGTACCACAGGATAGATCTGAACCTCCAACATGCTAGTTGGCAGACAAGAGTGAACTGGTGTACCACACAGGGACCTGGCTTGATGAGCAATAGTGTTTGACAGCCCTCTACCTAGTGCCCTGCATGCTCAGCCCAGGGGTTGTGTCAGCCTTGGAGACAGCCATGCTCAAGGTACCTGCAGCTCGGCGGCGGTCACTTTGTGATAGATGAGCTCCTCGTCACGGCGTTTCTCCTGGGGAATGGTGATGTTGGCCAGCGCCGTCTCAAAGTCCAGGATCTGCTGCATCTGAGGCCGGATTCGGTCCTCATCCCCTCCGCCCAGCAGCTTCCCCAGCTGGACCATGTAGTTCAGGTATCCAGTCAGCACCTACGGGACCCAGAACCACCAAACCATAAAAGGCTGCCACCTGCTACCGCCTGGCACAGGCAGGGAGCCTAGGCAAGCTGCTTGGGAGGAAATGCTGGGGTACTGCACCTCTTCTCCGGAGAAAGCCTCAACGCCTGCCTTCTCTGCTGTCCAGTCCCAACCCACACGCCCTCTGTGTTACCTATTCCAAGAAAGCCAGCAGTGAGAACAGCCATGGCTCTATTCTTGAAACATAAGTCTTTTTTTGAGACACCCTTTGCCCCTGTGCCCTAGATTGGAATCAGACCATATTAAACATTTTTTCATCACAATTTATAATCACACATTTAACTGAGTGATCAGTTAAGTTAGTTAATATCTGTCTTTCCTACTGGACTTTGAGCTCCGTGGAACCAGGACCATGTGGTCCTTGATCACCACTTAGGTACTTAGTTGAAGTGGGCTCAACACAGGTGGGTGCCATAAATATGGGTTCTGGAGGCAGGGCATCTGGATGTGAATCTTGGTCCCACTACTTTCTGACTGTGTAACTTTGGGCAGATGTAAAAAGACAAGGTTAAAAATCATACCCATTTGACAGATGAGGCAAATGAAGTTGAGAGAAGCCATCTGCAGAGTTACTGGAAGGGTGAGAGGTGATTCGAGTAAAATGCCTATTACCTACACACCATGGTAGCTGCATCTCTACAGCCTGGGGGAAATGGTATCTGTTTCTGTCTTTTGCACCTATGGTGCCTGAACCCATGGCTGGAAGGTTCCTTACACTCCAAGGGACGGCATGTCTGCTGTCAGGTGACATTTCCTCCTTCACAGGTGTGGTCGGAGTTGGCACTGTGGTGGGTTGGCAGTGGGCTGGGCTCAAGAGCTTACTTTCTAAGGAGGCACACCTACCTTCTCATTTTCAGTTTTGTTCAAGTAATAGTCTCTTGAGGGTAAGCCCAGGCCTGACTGGTCCACCTGGAGAGAAAGGAGAAGTGAGACAGAACACCCCACACAGCCTTGGCCCCAGGCCACTGACCGCACATGGCATTTAAGGACCCACCTACACCCCAGAAGAAGCATGAGCTGTTAGCTGGGGGCACCGTTGGGATGGGCCACCCAAGGATGGGAAAGACACACGGGGGCTGTATTTCTGTCCATACATGTGGTCAGCTGCAGGTATTCTGGAGCCTTTTAACTGGTTGAACAGAGCCACCCTCCTCCTAAACGCCTCTCAAGATGGTCAGTGGTTAAAAGTCACTGTAATCTTGGTCAAGTAACTTAGCCTTTCTGGTCCTCGAGTTCTTCATCTGTAAAACATACCTGACTCTCAGAGCTAGAATGAGATACTGCTGTTAAAAGGCTGGTACTAGGTGGGAAGGGAGAATCGATTTCCAGGAGCCCTCGGGCCAGGGCCCCTTAGACTGACATGGAAAGTGCAGCTTAGAGAGGCTGAGGGATGTGCCAAGGTCAGAGTGGACCCCAACCTGGGTTCCTCCCTTCTACAGCTGAGGTGTTTCCAACCATGTCCAGGGGTGGACCCACAATGACTCATCACAATTCCGAAGACATCTGTGGGTTCCTTTTATAACTTCTTCCTTCTTTTTTTTAACATTTTATTTTGGTGTGGGTAAAAGTTCATTATAGAGCAAGTTAGTTTCCTACTCAAAAAGTTATACACCCTATGTTCCATTGTATTAAGTTGGAACCCCTTGACATCACAGCATTCATCCCACTTCTTTTCCGTTTGCACACTCTGCCACTCAATCTGGATTGACCCCGTGGTCCAGCTGAGCCTTCATTAGGTTCCCTGTTTCCATTCCCCCATCTTTCCTGTCCATACCTCTTTTCTGAACTTGGTTTTTGGGCAAATACTCTCCTTTTGGTCTAACATAGTCCACTGTTCTGACGACCATGTTCCTCAAATGCATTAGTGTTCACTTTATAGGCTTGTCTATTATTTGCTTGAAAAGTGTTGTCAGCTGGTTCTGTTTCAGCTTTGAAAGATATCAAAGGGTCACCGTCTTAGGGGCTCCCCTAGTCTCCATCAGATCAGTAAGTCTGGCCCTTGAAAAACAAAAATTTCTTTTTCATTTGGTTCTACATTTCTGTCCTACTCTCTCAGACTCTACTGCAGTTACCCCGCGCAGAGGTGGTTGGTAGTGGTAGCTGGGCACTATCAAGTTCATCTAGTCTCTTGACTGAATTGTTTCCTTGAATCTCTGATTTTCTTCCCCGTTCTTTGCTCTAGATAGGAAGAGAACAACAGCTGTGTCTTAGGTGGCCACGCACATGCTTTTAAGATCCTAGATTGCTACTCACTTAATAGCATGAAGAACAATGGGTTTTGGTTCTTTTTTTTTTTTTTTTTTTTTAGTTTTGAGGTACTTTATAATATGGGTCAGATATTTAAAAAAAGAATAAACTACATTCTCATGGGAATTCAGTAACAACTCAATCTTCTATTTTATTCTTAGTCTGATAAATTAACTGGCACTTAAAATGGTTACATTTAAGAAACTTCTGCTTAAAAACTGTTCATCGAGTTTTAAAATAAGCACTTTTAA
This sequence comes from Elephantulus edwardii, assembly GCF_000299155.1. Classification (NCBI taxonomy): domain Eukaryota; kingdom Metazoa; phylum Chordata; class Mammalia; order Macroscelidea; family Macroscelididae; genus Elephantulus; species Elephantulus edwardii. The sequence goes on along the minus strand of NW_006399778.1, from coordinate 10,502,098 downwards.
CAGTAATATGCTTACAATGGCTCCATGCTGCCGCTGATGATCAAACCTGGAAAAATTTGTTTAAAATGGTCCCAGTTACTTAAAAATTCTAGACTTACTTCTAAATGAAAAATAACCAGTCCAAAACCAATGTTTTTATGAACAATGTTATGTCAACTGATCACTCAGGCCCAGTGACATATATCCTCTTCTAAATCTATATATGCTTGTGGGTGCACTAAGCCATCCCCCATCTGTCAGCACGTCTTCTTGTAAATGATTGTTCGTTAACCTAATATTGTAGGGTTCTCTATGCAATAGTATTTGCCATCATTGCCTTTTACTCTTGTCTACCTCTCAGTGTCTTCCTTTTGCCTTGGTCACGTTGTGCTGACTTCTCCCTTCATATACTCCCTTTCTCTTCATCCAAATTAATACATGTCTTCTACTATCTTGTTAGTGACTGCCCTACCCAAAGAATGTTTCTTTTCTGGGAATAAACCTTATCTTGACCTTTTATAATAGTGAGCTCATACAATATTTGTCCTGTGTTGGTTGACTATTTTCACTCAGCATAATGCTCTGTGGGATGTTTCATAACTTCATCATTATGATTTAAAGTTACAATATCAAATTATGTATACGCACCACAGTCTGTTTACCCAGCGAGCTGTTAAGGTTGTTGCCATTCTTTTTCTAGCGTGTATGAACACTAGTCTGTAATGAACACAGATGTGCACATATTTATCTGTGCCACGGCTCTTCTTTTTTTAAGGTAGATATCTAATAGTGGGATTCCTGCATCACAGGTATCTCTATTCTACTTTTTAAGGACATTCATACCATTCTCCACAGTGATTGTACCTTTGAACAATCCAACCACCAGTGGATGAAAAGTTACCCCACAGCCTCGACAGAATTTCTGCTTTTTGTGATCATTACAATTGTTACTGAGATGAGAAGATGTATGATTGCTATTTTGATACGTGTCTCCCTAAGGGCTAATGGAGGAGCTCTCTGGTGGTGCTGAAGGTTAAGCATTTGGGCTGTTGAGTGGTTGGTAGTTCAAACCCACCAGTCACTTCACGGGAGAAAGAGGAGATGAAGCAGCTTGCTTTTGTGAAGAGCTCTAACCTCAGAAACCCCAGAAGGCAATTCTCCTCTGTCTCGCAGGGCTGCCATAAGGAGGAATCATCTCAACTGGATTGGGTTTACTGCACTGAATAGAGTACTATCAGGGTCAGTGTTTCGTGGTTTTGCTGGCCATCTGACTGTATGTCATGGCCAAGTGTCTGTTCATATACTCTGCCTATTTTAAAAGGAATTGTCTTTTTGAATTGAAGTGCTGGAGTTTTCTATAAACTTCAAACATCAGTCTCTTGTCGGATATGTGCAGATGCTACCCTCACCTCTCACAGAGCATAGGTTCTTCTCACCTTTTTTGGAGAAGTGTTTTGATGTGTGTATGTCTCATGTTCACTGCTGTTGAACTGGAACCAACTCCTAGCTGACCCGCCAGTGGGTTTTCAGGGCTGTGAACTGCACAGGAGAAGCTGATGGATTCAAACTGTTTGCCTTTGGGTTGGCAGCACAATGCCTTACCCACCAGAATGCCAGGGTCCTTTAGCACTTTTATCTGAGGTCCTTTCCTCGCCTCTTAGTTGTAAAACCCCCAAGTGTTTTGCTAAGCATTGGTTTCTAATTTTTAGGATGGTCTAATCTAGTTAAATTTTTTTTCTGTTTGTTCATTTTTCATTATGTGTGGCATTCTATTTATGCCATATATTCGGGCTTCTAGCACTTTCCTTATCTTTTTCTTCCATGATTTTAATCTTTTCAAGTTTTATATGTCGGTCTTTGACCTGCTGCAAGTTAGTTTTTTGTGTATAGTGTGAGTTATGGATCTTGTTTATCTGCAAATGGATATCTGGTTTTGTCTGCACCAGTTGTTAGACCGTATCTTCCTCATTTAATGGACTCTGGCCATTTGGTAAAATCAGTGATCCCGAGGCAGTGCATTGAGGTCTGGATTCTCAACTCTATTCCACTAGTCTAGTATTGATTGCACTGGTACCCAGCAGGTCAGTAGGTTCTGAGCTCAGGAAGTACAAGGCCCCTTATTTTGTTGTTGTTGTTCTTCAGTAATGTTTTGTTTGTGTGAGGTCCTTTCACAACCTCTTGGTTGTAAAAATCTCACAGCTGAGGGACTTCCAGAAACAACCTGGGTTCAGAAAGCCAGGAGCCCACACCCCAGGAAAGCCTCCACTTCCCACAGTGCCTGTTCGACTCCAGATGGGCCATGGTTGTGCCCACCCTTCCCAAGCTGCAGGGCAGCTCACCTGGATCACATTGCTGTTGGAGTTCTTGGAGTCAGCGCTGACATAGACAGAGAAGAAGGGAGAGGTGCGGTAGTGGGCAGTGACCACCTGCAGAGTGTCCTGGAAGTTGTCCTTGTCCCAAGGGCCTGTGATGTTCCAGCCTCCAAGCTGTGGACAAATGGAGGGAACAGTAAGGCAACGAGGAAGGGAAGACCTTCTGAGACCCCAACGTAAACCTCTGTGTTGCAGCTAACTTATCACCTGACTTCTCTGGTTTTCAGGAATCTCAGGAGTAACACATGGATGGTTTTCACTGAGGATTTCAAACCAGAGGGCCACCAGTCCCAGGTGAGGGCCAAACAATTATCCTAACCAGGTGAACCATAACCCCACGTGGTGGCTGCTCGCCATGCGATGGGGCCTGGGGCAGAGATTTCTATGGGAAACTTTATTTCTTGACTATTATGTTCTATGAACATAATGTCCATTAAAACAAATTCAATTCTGCCTAGAAAAAGAAAAAGACTCCATATTTTTAAAAGATTGACCAGACATGGCCTACTCTACTTCTTCTCAGATCTTACTCTGTTTTTTCCCATTTCTTTGGCCCTCCTTCAAAGGTCTCTCACTGTACCAGACAGGAGGAATGGGTACAGTTCCTGGGCCTGCAGCTACTGAAACCTGTACAACATCCACCTTGATTCAAGCCAGGGAGCAGGGCCCACTTGGACTGCTGGGCAGCTGAACTGTTTCTGTCTGTGCCAGAAGCCCAGCCAGCATTCTGCAGCCCCCTCAGAGTTTACCCTTGGCCAAGGAAGAAAGAGTCTTTTCCTTGCTCAGGAGGAAGGAGAGGCCCGAGGTCAGTGGGGCACTGCTCCCAGACACTCCATCTGACTTTCTGGAACACCCACACACACTCCTCCACACATATAAACACCCTAGAGGAAAGGGAAGTAGCAACTCAAAGGAATATTTTCCTTGGAAATACGGCCCCCGTCCCACACACAGATGCGCAGAGAGACACATGCATACATGACAGCCATTCACAGCAGATGCTGACATATATCCTCACCCAAATACACACAACAGACATTCTTACCCACACAGAGCAGAGATGTGTACACACAAATGCACGCGTTGCACGCGTGCACACACACCATGTTAGCAGACAGGCACCGCAGCCCCAGTCCAGGCAGGCGTCGTGTGGCTGGGCCCTGGTGGTACTTGACAGCCTGGGAGGGAAGCCGCCTGACAGGGGCATGCTGGTGGCTGAGCAGGAGGCTAGGACTCACCTTCTCGATCAGCTCCATCAGGGGCTTGGCCTTGAGCTCGTTGATCCTGGTTTCATTCATACATGCATGATAGTAGACTTGGGCTTTCCGCTCAGCCTCACTCACGCTGGCAGTGGAATTCTCTGGAACAAGAGACAGCAGAGGTTGCCAGCTTCCCTCAATTGCCTGCAGGGTAGCCCTAGGGGATTCCTTCTTCTCTGAGCCTCAATGTTCTTGGCTGTAAAATAGAACTACGTACAACGCCTGCCCTGCCAGGGCCGCAGCGAGGAACTTGGTCACAGCCTGTATATGAGTGGCCCCGGGCAGAGCCTGGCAAACTTGAAGGTGCCTCCTAGCTTTGCAGTTGTTCTGCTGCTAGCTGCCCTCAAGACAGCCTCCAGCTGGAGGCGACTTTTGCGTGATAAAATAAGATGCTGCCCAGTCCTGCCCCATCCTCACGACTGGCTGTGGATTGGACAGCTGTGACCCACAGTGTTCTCACTGGCTGATTTTCAAAAGCAGCTCTCCTGACCTTTCTTCCTTGTCTTTCTTCCTTGGGAAGAGCTAAGCTGAGGCCTGTTTAGCATGGTGATAACATGTAAGCCTCCCCCAACAGACATGTGCTGGCTGCACGGGGGGTGCACTGGGGTGGAAATGAACCCAGGTCACCTGCACAGAAGACAAGAATTCTAACACTAAACCCACACTTCCCTCTCCCTGACACTTACGCCACTGAGTTGGAACTGATTCACCAGCTGTTTCTCAGAGGCAATAAATCATATGGGAGGAAACGGTCTATTTTTCTCCCATGGAGCAGGGTTGCTATGAGTTGTACTCGATTCGACGGCACTTAACAAGTGACTCAGTTCTGTAGGGTTGCTGGGACTTGGAACAGCCTGGCTGGCGGTAGATTTTTGAGACAGGGTATTAGAAGGGTGGATTTGAAGTGCTTGCCTTTGAGTTGGGAGTACAACTCCTTACCCACTAGGCCACTAGAGTCCCCTAACACTTGTTAAGTGCAAATAAGAAGAGCCTCCCATGTTTCTTCCCTTTGGTTAGGTTGACAACACTATCCCATCCTACAGCAGCACCTCTTGCTTCTCTACTGCAAATACGTGCTACAAACACAGCACCTGACACATGGGACAGAGACTTGTTTTCAGATTATCCCAGATGACCTTCCTGTATCACAAAGATTGGGCTGCTTGGCTAGGCCTTGTTCACAGAAGAATAACTGATGCCTTTCAGGTGAGTATTGACTATCCCATGGACTGCCCAAAGAACAAGCAGATAGGTCTTGGAGAAAATGCCATCAGAGTGCTCCCTGGAGGCAAAACAACAAAGTTCCACCTCACATACTTTGGGCCTGCTGTTAGGAAAGGCTATTCCTTGGAGAGGGACGTTATGCTTGGAAGGGTGGAGGTTGGCGAAGGAGAAGACCCTCAATGGATTGACATGGTGACTGCAGCAATGGGTTCAGTTATGCCAGAGATGGTAAGGATGGCGCAGGACAGGGCAGGGCTCAGATCTGTTGTTCACAGGGTCGCTGTGGGTCATACTCGACTCGACAGGGGCTGCCATCAGACTTTCAGTGACCCCACGGGCTGCTCTTCAGTCCCTGTGCAGTCTGGCTCCTCAGCGTGGCCTCACATCCAGTCCCACAGACCCTGTTCTCTTTCTCCCTGCTCTGGATGCTACCGTGTGCATGTACACTGATGGTGAACATCCCACTGGCACCCAGTGCAAGGGATCACATAGTGCTGTTTGTTGTTGTTGTTGTTGTTGTTATGTGCCGTCGAGTCGTTTTCGACTCATAGCGACCCTATGCACAACAGCCCTAAACCCTGCTCTATCCTGCGCCCACTGCAC
>NW_006399778.1:10438561-10495266 GCF_000299155.1 Elephantulus edwardii | reverse complement strand
CTGGGGCCTTATTTTTTGCTATTTCCTTCAAAGTAGTTTAGGTTCATTAAAAAAACAAACACACTTCCGTGTTGTTTTTGCCTAGTGGCAAGGAGCTGCAACTACAATCCCAGAGGCGCACGGTTCGAATCCACCAGATGCTCTGCCGGGGAAGGAGGGACCATCTCCTCCTGTACCAGTCAGATCTGACTTGACTCACACACACACACACACAAAATTTAAAAAAAAATTAAAAATTAAAAAAACAAACACACACAAACAAAAATCACCAAACTAGTTGCTGTCAAGTTAAGTCCAACTCAGGTCTCATGCCTCATGCGTTTTGGGGTAGCACTGTGTCTCCTAAGGTTTTCAGTGGCTCATTTTTCAGCAGCAGAGCCCTAGGCACTGCAGGGCACTTCTAGGTGGATGCCAACCTCCAGCTTTTCTGTTAGCTGCTGAGCACATTAACTCTTTTTTTTTTTTATTTTTTAATTTCTTTATTTTTCATTTCAATGAACATCTACAGAGATTTTGGAATTCCATTCATTCATTGTTGCACTCTTCTCCCCACACACCCCACCTCGCCACCCCCACATTAACTCTTTAAATGCCACCTACGGACTCAGGCCAGTAAAGGACCTACTGTGTGCTGGGGGCCTATGCCCTTGTCCCCTAAGCCCTGCTGCACTCTGGGTTTTCTGGGCCCCTTGATTCTGTCCGGCCTGATCCCTTCCTGGTGAATTCCATGCATGGCTCATTTTTCTTCCTCTCACCTTCATGTCTCCCAAATTTGAAATTCCTCTCTTTGCTTCCTTCAAAGACCCCTCAAACCTCCATGCCTCAATGCAGACTTTTTTGGATAGGATGTATTCACTTAGGTGTTTATCCAATATTGGACGCTCATTCCGGACCAGGCACCACGCAAGCACCACGTAGGCCTGTGTGACTCCATGGTCCACGGAGGAGGGAGAAGAGTCCTCCAGATGGATGACAGACATCGGGGGAGCTGGAGGTCTCAGGGGAACAGATGCTCAGAGGAAGGAAAGTGAGGGCTCCCAGCCCAGGATGGGACAATCTCATGGCGGCTGCTTTTCCTGTAAAACTAGGGACAGACTCTTTCTATGACAACGCCTTTCTTGAGATGTTAAGCATGAGAACTATCAACACTCCGTCGGCCCTGGAACCTGCCTTTTCCTAGCCATGTCTAGCTCTGGCCAGGATCCTGAAATGCTAGGAGGACACTCTGTGTTCTTGCCTGTGAGAAGGCTTAACATATCTTCCTCCAGTGTCCCAAGGCCACCAAGATAAGGAGCTCAGAAAAGGCTTCTGAAGGAACCGCAGAGCTGAGCTAATTAAAGTGAGTTCTAAGGCTTGGCCAAGGCCTCCTTCCCTCCACCCGCATGGTCACCGAGAGGGAAAAGGAACCTATCCTTAAAGTTCAGCCTCTGTCTCTCCTCAGAGAGGCTGCTCTGACACAGTTCAGATCCTTATTCCAGGATCCCACAGTCTGCATGTCAGGTCAATTTGTTTCCCAACAACTTTTATAATATCTCTACTCAAACCATATCTCCTTCTACCATGTGTCTGCAACCAAATCGACTACATCTGTGGAGAGAGATGGAGAAGAAGCTCAGTATTAGCTGTCAGAAGAGACTTATCAATTGCTCATATGCAAGTTCAAATTGAAGCTAAAGAGAATGCAAATAAATCCACAAGAGTCAAAATATGACCTTGAGCACATCCCATGTGAATTTAGACACCACCCTCATGATGTATGTGAAGTACTGAATACTAATGACCAACGAACAGACAAATTGTGGGATGACATCAAAGACGTCATAAGTGAGAAATTAAAATGCCACTAAACAGACAAGATGGAGGGAGGGGAAAGACCACAATACATGTGAGCAGAGACTGTGAAACTTGTTCTAGAATGCAGCTTCAGAAGACAAAGCAAAGTATTACAGTGAAATGTGCCAAGATCTACAGTTAGAAAACCAAAAGGGAAGAACACATCCGGCATTTCTCAAGCTGAAAGAATTGAGCCAAAAAATTTAAGCCTCATTTTGCAATGCTGCCAGGTTCAAGGGCAAACTATTGACTGACATGAGAAACAACAGCAAAAGAAGATGGAAGGGGTATATGGAGGCATTGTACCAAAAAGAAGTGGTCAGGACTGCATCACATAAAAAAGTAGCACAGGATCAAGAATGAAGCAGCCCAAGTTGCAATGAAGGTATTGGCAAGAAACAAGACTCCAGGAATTGACAGAATACTAACTGAGTTGTTTCAACAAATAGAAGCAGCCCTGCGCATGCTTTCCCGTTTATGCCAAGCAATTTGGAAGACAGCTACCTCACCAACTGACTAAAGAGGTCTACACTTCTGTCTATCAAAAAAAGAAAAGAAAAAATATGATCCAACAGAAGTAGAAAGTATAGAACAGTACTATCAATATCACATACAGCTATAATTTTTCAGCAAAGTATAATTTGCAGCAAAGAGTACCAGAGGAATGCCTATCCGTGTTTCATTGACTATGCAAAGGCATTTGACTGTGTGGATCACAACAAATTCTTAGAATAGTTGATTGTGCTTATGTAAAATCTATACAGTCCTCAGAACAGAGCAAGGAAACACTATATGGTTCAAAATCAGCAAAGAAGTGCATCAGGGATGCATTCTGTCTCCATACCTTTTCAATCTATGTGTAGAAGAGATCATTTGGGAAGCAGGGTTTTATGAGAAGGAATGTGGTATCAGGATTGGGAGGAAGAAGACTCATCATTAAACTACACTAGGCAGATGACACAATCTTGCTTGCTGAAACTGAGGAGGACCTGAAGTGCTTGCTGCAGAAGGTCAAGGTCTGAGGTCTTTAATATGGATTGAAGCTCAACATCAAGAAGACAAAGATTCTCACCATTGGGCCAATTGGCAGCACCATGATGGATGGAGAAGAGACTGAGGTCGTTAACAATTATAGCTTGTTTGGCTGAACAATGAACACTCTTGGCACCAGCAGTTAGGAAATCAAAAGACGAATTGCACTGGGAAAATCTGCTGTCAGTGACCTCTTGAGAGGACTGAGAAGCAACACTCTCAATCCAGAGACTAGGGTGTGCCGAATCCAAGCCATGGTCTTTGCAATTACTATGTATGAGAGAGCTGGAAAAAGACTAAGGATGACAGAATTGATGGCTTTGACCTGTGGTGCTGAAGAAGAGTCTTGAACATACCATGGACTATCAAGAAAACAAATAGGTTTGTCTTGGAGAGGATGAAACCAAGTTTCTCCTTGGAAGCTCCATCTCACATACTTAGGGCACACGACCAGGAGGGACTGGTTCTTGAAGAAGGACATCATGCTCAGAAGGGTGAAGGGACATCTCAGGAGAGGAATATTCTGGATGAGATGGATTGATACAGTAACTGGGGGATGGGGGTAGGTGTGTTAGAATCAGTGAGACTGGTTCCGGGCAGGGTAGGTTTCAGAGCTGTTGTACAAAGGGTTGCTATGAGTCACAGGTGACTTGACAAGTATAATTTTGCTGATGATTATTTTAAAATGGCTGAAGCAGTAAGGGAACTTCCAGTAACAGGCTGGATTCAAAAGAGAACATGGAATGAGGGATATCATGGCTGACATCAGATGGGTTTTGACTGAAAGCAGAGGATATCAGAAAGAAACTTGTGTTTTATTCACTATGCAAAGATATTTGGCTGTGTGGATCATAATAAATTATAATAACATTGAGAAGAATACACTTCATTACACTCATGTGGAACCTGCTCCTAGACTAAGAAGCAGTCACTCAAATAGAACAAAGGGATTCTGCATGGTTTAAAATCAATAATGGTATGTACTTTTACCAAATCTATTCAGTCTATATGCTGAGCAAATAATCTGAGAAACTGGACTATATGAAATAGAATGTGGCATCAGGATTGGAAGAGGACTAACAACCTGGAACAGGCAGACAACACAACTTCGCTTGTGGGAAGTGAAGAAGACTTGAAGCACCTACATGAAGAGTTCTTGAAACACTATTAAAAACAATAGCCTCTAGTACGGATTACACTCCAACAAAAAGAAAACAAAAATCATTACAACAGGATCAATAGGCAATGTCATGATAAATGGAGAGGAGATTAAAGCTGTAAGGGTTGTACTTTACTTGGATCCACAATAATCACTTAAGGAAGCAGAAGTCAACAAATAAAATGATGTGTCACACCAGGCAAATCGGTTGCTAATGGACTCTTCAAAGTGCTAGAGAACAAGGATGTCACTTGAGAGACTAAAATGCACTGGGCTCAAGCCATGGCCTTTTCAATTGTCTCATATGCAGGTGAAAGTTCGAACAATGAGGCAGGGAGACCAAAGAAGCATTAATGCCTGTGAATTGTGGTTACTGGGAAAGAATACGGAACATACCCTGGACAGCCAAAAGAACAAAAAAATCAGTCTTGAGAGAAACGCACCACAAGTGCTTTTTTAGAGGCAAGGATGGTGAGGCTTTGCCTCACAAGGTGGAAGAGAGCTTTAAAATGCTTGGAAAAATACAGGGTAAGTAAAGAAGACCTTCAGCAAGACTGACAGAAGGACTGTCACAATTTAAGCACAACAGAGAGATGAGGATAGAGCAGGACGGGGAAAGGTCTCATTCTTTTGTATACAGGACTGCTACGATTCAGAGGCAGCTCAACGATGTCTAGAAACTACAACAAAACGGAACAGAATACAAGTGCCTCACAGAGTTTCTGAGGCCGTAAGCATTCCTGCGGGAAGACTGCCTCATCACTTTTCTGCAGAGCAGCTTTGAATTGCTGACCATTTAACTGCCTCACACTTCGCTTACACAGCACTACCAGGACTCCCCTCCCAGTTAGGAAATGCATCTTTAAGATACCTTTACCTAGTGGCTTAAATATTTAGCTGCTCATCAAAAGGCTGTGCGTTCAATTTCACCCAATGGCTCTTTGGGAGAAAGACTTAAATGGAGATTACCCATAAAAAATTAAAGCCAAGAAAACCTCATGGGAGAGTCACACGGAGTTGCTATGAGGCAGAAATCGACTCGAGGGCTCCCAGCAACAACCCTCTATGTTTACTCTCTGGTTTCACAGGAGAAAGAAAGAAGAAATTCAGCAGCTAATGGGATGTCTCTGGAACTGAACCAGGGCACATTATTTTGGAGGTAGGCCTTCAAATGAGTTGGTAGGCCAGGGCCACATCACAGGGCTCTCAATATAAAGGTGTTTATGTTCAGTGGCCTTGAATTAAAAAAAATGTCCTCACCTTCACCAACGTCCCAGAGATGAAAGCATTTAATCAACTTGCTCCTGAGGGTGGCTGCAGATTGGGGTGCCTCCCTGGCTGCAGTGGGACCAGCTGAACTCTATGTCAGGGTAGAGTCATTGTTTGTTTTAGATAAAACACGGACTCAGTTTAGACAGTTAACAGGCTTCTGGAGCCCCATCTTAACAAGGGAGAAAGGGGAAGCTGATAAGGGTGGTGTTTTTTTCTACAGAAGAACAAAAATAATGATAACACCATTGCTGTTTACTGCCACCTCCTGCAAGTCAGGGTCTGTGCTGACAGCTTCAGAAAGGTACCTCAACTGACTGCACCAATATCCTCAAAGAGGAGATGATCATGCCATTTCGGAGATGCCAAACAAGGCTCAAGGGAGTAAAGGCACTTGCAGAACTAAGAGACACACAGCTGGAATTTGGACCCAGGCATGTCTGTGCTTTCTAGAAAGAATGAACTGCTTCCTCTGTGTGTGGGTGTGGCTGTGGCTCTGGGTACACATCTTGTTATAGCCTTTTCAACAAGTAGGTGTTATGAGGAGCACACCCAATTTATAGGCAAGAGGCTGAGTAAGTTGTTCAAGGTTCCAGAAATAAGAGGCAGAGACCAGGACTGGAGTCTAAATTCTTTGTGCCAGCATGGCTCAGGAAGTCACGGTGGAGTGGGGACAACACAGCTGCTTGCCAAAAGGCCCTGGACACCCCTCCGTCCTCGAATCAATCAAATCATCCATCCATCCAACCATGCTACTGGAGAGAAAGCATTTGAGATGCAGATGCTTTCTGAAAAGCTGCTGGGAAAAGAATCCAATAAAATTAGACAAGTAAGGATGGAAAAAATATCAATAATACATGAGGTGACAGGATTAATTAGCACACTGCTGACAGACACATTTCATGCTTTTGGGATGACTTTTTCCTCTTTTTTTTACAGGAAGCCTGCTGTTGGGATAAACAGAACATACTATCTTTTCCTCTATGAAATCTGTGTTGCTTGAATCATTACAATAAGCTTGCATGAATGCTACAGAATATATCACTGTTGTTGCTATGTGCTGTCCAACTGGAATCAATTCATAAACTGACCCTCCAGCAGGTTTGCAAAGGTTGTTAACTGCACAGGAGGAGTCTGCCTATTTTTCTCCCTTAGAACAGCTATAGAATTCCAATTGCTTGACTTTGGGTTGACAGTACCACGAGGCCAACAGAGCTACCTATACTTTAAAATATCGTATATCTGATGTTGTTCTGTGTACCATCGAGTTGAGATTGCCTCGTAGCTGTTTTTTTCAGCAGGCTTTCAGAGGCAGTAAATTGCATGGGAGTTGACTATGCATCTTTCTCCTGTGGAATTTGATAGGCACACAGACCATAACTGGAGACTAAGCCCAGAAAGACCCTTCAGTCGTCATGGCTGTGGGCTTGGACTAGGTTTTGAGGGACTGTAAGAGAGTAGAGCTGTTGTCAGTCACCTTTGAGTTGGCTTCCAGCTCATGGTGACTCATGCACAACAGAACATACCGCTCATTGCCCTGACTGTAGCATATCCAGGATTGGCTGTGAAGTAGAACGTTGTAACCCACAGGGTTACCACTGGCTCGTTTTTGAAAGTAGATCGGCAACCCTTTATCCCTACTCTGCTTCGATTGGATGCTCAGTTTAAACCTGATAAACATCATAGCAATATATTAGCTTCCACTGATAAATGTTTGGTGGCTGCATATGAGGTGGACTGGCTGAGAACCGAACCCAGGTATCCTGCATGGGAGGGGAGAACTGTCTTATGAGTAGAGTAGTATAATACTCTAAAAGCAGAGGCTAGAAAACCAAAAGCAAGGTTAAGTCTAAACGATCTAGCTGCAGTTCAAGCATCCTCTTGAGGCCCAAGGAAAAAGGTCCAAGCTGGCTGGCTGGGTGAGTGGTAGAATATGGGTGAGAGGTAGCTGTGCCTCATTTATCTGAGGTCATCTCCCCCTGTTTACTGGGGACATGCCAGAGTGGCACCTAGCTTCATGCAGCCCTCCCTCTCACTTCAGATGTGCCCAGATTCCCTTTGAGGGAGCAAGATGAAACAAAGACTGATGGAGAGACAAGGAGGGGCTTGTCCAAGATCATCCAGCAAGTGGTTGCCTGGCTGGCCAACTCAGGGTCACTCAGCCCAAGTGTCCCCTTTCCTTTCTCCACTTTGCAAGTTCTGCCTCTAGGCTTAGAGCAGCCTGTTCACCCTCTGGCTGTCTGCATGAGCTCTAGCTCCCTTTTGAGGCTCGGGGCTGCCTCCCTTGGCACAGGGAAGCTGAAATCAGTCTGGCCTTAAGCCGAGGAATGTGCTGGCCCACACGTCTGCATTTCTGTTACCCACTCACCCATGGGGATTTCCAGGTATACCAGGTAATGGGCCAAGTCCAGATCAGTTCCCAGGAGTGAGCTTGAGCAAGGGAACCCTAAGATGTAACTTTCAAGGAAGCCCTTGGGGTGACCCCAGCTCTTGTGGTCACTGGACCTGGACAATTCAGCCAAGTAGTCAGTGAGGAAAGGAGGCTGGTAACCCCCATTTCTCAGTCACTCACTCCCTGCATAAGCTGCACCAGTTGTGGCTTCCACATGGTGAACCTCACTCATCAGAGTCAGGAAAAAGCACACGTTTTGAGAACCTAGAGTCCTGGGTTTGACTCTTAGCCCCACTACTTCCAGCTTAGGGATCTCAGACCGGTATCTTTGTATTTAAGTCATCTATAAAATGAGCATAAACAACTTACTCCAGGGGTCCACCATGAGAATGGAATAAAATAATATAAGTAAACAACCACATGCCATAAGAGTACTCTGTAATCCTTTCTTTAGTAACTGGACCCAAACTAATGTCTCTATATCAAATTAAATATCATGACAACAATCTGGAACAAGAGGTAAATTACAAAGTGCACTGGGGGAGAGGAAAGGGAGGGGAGGGAGGAAGACATGCAACAATGAATGTATGAAAACCCAGCCTTTCTGTAAACTTTCATTTAAATCACAATAAAAGCCTGGAGGACAGTATGCTGAGTGAAATATCTCAGTCACAAAAGGACAAATACTGCATAACACCATTGTTATAAAATAGGACTGACATGGGGGGTTGAGAGGAGAATAAGAAAAGAATGGATAGATATGAACACTACATTGGAACAGATGAAGGAAAGAACTGTCTAAAAGGAATGTATGATTGGATATTGAGATATGACAACAATCTGGAATAAGAGGTACATTGCAAAGTGGACTGGGGAAGGGGAAAGGAAGGGGGAGCGAGGAAAATGTGCAAAACAAAATAAATAAAAAAATCACAATAAAAAATTAAATTTTTTTTAAAAGCAATACATGCTCTACTAATTCTCTGATGAATCAAGATCCCTCCAGTGTCTCCAGTTCTCACCTCCTAGGCAAGGCTATTCCCACCTCGCAGGTGAGGCAGTTTTCCCACCTTGTAGGTGAGGCTGGTGGATTCTTTGCAGTCAGAGAGCCCTACTGGGCTCTATCACCCAGGCCTCTCTCATTTACTGGGCACTCCCAAAGTGCCAGGCTCTGTGCTATGTACTTCCACCCACTTATCATACACAACCCCATTTTACAGACAAGGACGATCCACTGGAGGACAGCCAGAACACTCGCCCAAAGCTGCCCAGCAGATAAGCAGTTGACCTATTATAGTAATCAGGGTTTCCTGATTTCAAAATGCTGTATGCAGCCTCGTTTACAAATACTATCAGCCCTGAGTCTGGGGTCAGGAGCTTGGATGCATTGTTCTGACTATTCTTTGATGAGTTCAGTGTAGCCCCCACCCACAACTTGATCTTCAGTGACAGTGGAGGTGTGAGGCTAGGGTCAAGAACTGGTGCCTACTTCTCAGAAGCCTGCCAGCTTGGGAAGGATTCCAGGGAGTGTAGACTCAGTTGAGACTCAGGCTAAAGCCCTTCTGCTATGCACCAGCCTCCGAACCAGCAGAATCAGGCCTCATGGGCAGCTCCCAACACATAAAGGTCAATTCTAGGCTTGAGAAGTTAGAAGGCTTACTTGCCTTTCTTTCCCCTTAGAACTTGAGCCTCTATTTATTCTTAACTGGCGATGTGTCCCTTGGAAAAGTTACTTCTCTGAGCGGTACTTTCTTAATTCATAAAATGGGTCATTAATTCCAAAGTCCCAGGATTGCAGAGAGGAGTTAGGCAGTGGATAGAAACGGCCTGGAACAGTAGGCATGCAAGGTGGGCACTTAACAAACACCAGCACAAGCAGAGCCACTAAAGGATGACACGGCTGTGCAAACCACTTTAGCAACCTTCTCGTTTAATTCTACGGCTGTGCAAACCACTTTAACAACCTTCTCGTTTAATTCTACCTAAGGCAGTAGCACAGATCTTGTTTCAGTGATGAGAAGCCTAGTGAGGTTATGCTGGTGACTCAAAATCAGAGACAGGAAATGGCTGGGTCAAGATTTGAACCCCAGTCTCCTCCTTTCACCAGGCTTACAGGGCCCTGTGCTTTGCCAAATCAGCTCCTCCAACTGAAGAAGTGCTGTGGGATGGGGGAAAGGACCAGGACTACAGGTCAGGCAAGTCTTAGCTCCGACTCCTACTCGCTTGGCTTGGGCAGCACAGCTAACCTCTCTAGCCCTCAGAGTCTTCATTTATCAATGAGCATAAATAACACCTTCCCGGTTTCCACCCTACAAGATCATGTCGGGTGGCATCTACAAAAGAGCTCAGCTAAGCATAAAATGCCATGCCAAATTTGGAAATGAATAATATTAACATAAACAGAGCCCTGCCTAAAGTACTTGAAATGGACTTTCTTTCTCATTTTAGTTCTCGTGGCCTAAGGAGGAGATACGGTTCCCATTCTAGGGGTGAGCACAAGAACCCAGGGAGGGGAACTAACTGTTCCTAAGATCGCACGGCGGTAGATGGCTGAGTGAGAATTTGATTTAGGTCCTTGTGACTCTAGCCTCCTTGCTTCTGTTGATGGTCCCAGTCAAGCCCCCAGTGGGATCTCTGAGTGCTGGGGAGGGGCCACCTCCGAGTTCTCGTCTCACTATGTGACAGACAAACTTGCTTTTAAACTTCTATTGGCCACATCCATAGATAGTTGTGCTGCTAACCCAGAGACCATGCCTCTTTGGTGACTCGAATCTACCAGACTCCTTGGGAGAAGGATGGGCACTATCCACCCATGCAGCTTAGAATCGCAGAAGCCCAATGGAGGGTTCCATTCGGTTCTGTTCATTCCATCCAGTTGGTTCCAACCCAGTGGCAATGACAGTGAGCGAGTTCTGAAATGAAGTCTGTATCGTCTCTCAAAGTCACTTTTGGTAGCACAGAGCAGGTAAAGGACAGCTCAACCTGGGCTGTCCCATTTTCTGGTTTTATTGTCTAAAGATGGGACACGCGCCAGTGGTAGAGGGAAAGAATGAGGGTCCTGAGGCCAAGTTCTCATGCCAGGGCTTCTGCATGTACAGCATGGGCACTGTGATGGCATGCCAAAGGACGACCGGCCTGGGCAGTCAGTAACTCATTAACTAGGGGCAGAGATGCAAAGATGCAAGCCAGGGATCCCAATTGAGGGATAAAACCACCAGCATTAAAGTCAACTAGAGGCGCCTGAGGCCTAAGAAGATGAGAAGAAAAACACTTTGCTTAGATGGCTTAACATACATGCTTTACCACCATGAGGCCAAAGATCTCTGTCTTCGTCAATCAGCTCTCCCAGGACTTGTTAGAACTTTAGTTGGATCACTATCTAAACATTACATCATGTGTGCTCCACCTCAATACTTGTTTACAGCTATCTAAAACCACAGGCAATACTGGTCAAAGGCAAGCTGCACTCACGAAGTCACCCTTAAACAATTTAACTCATTTAATAAAGATTAGCCTTGAGAGTTTGTACTTTAAAGAACGAATGATCTCTACAAGTGGCAGGCAGTGACTTAACAATGGGCTTGAGCGTGGCAGAGAGTGTGAGGACGGCACAGGAAAAGGCAAGGTTTTGATGTGATCATGGGGTCACTATGAGTGGTAGTTGACCTGACAGCACCTAACAACAACAACAACAAGAAGAATCTTAACCAGCTGGGAGAGATTAAGTTCACAGAGGTGGAACAACAGGGACAAGGAGCAGGGGACTGAGGGCAAAGTGTGAAGAATGTAACCCCTGTCAGCTTCGTTGTGTATCTTTTCACCAGAAATAACAAAAGAAAAACAAATGCATAACTAAGCTGTAGGGAGCTCTGTTGGATTCATAGTAAGGAATTGCACTGCTAACCCAAAAGGTTGTTGTTGTTGCTGTTATGTGCCGTCAAGTCGTTTGCGACTCATAACGACCCTATGTACAACAGCCCTAAACCCTGCTCTATCCTGTGCCAATCGCATTGCTTCTGACACACCCATCCCGAGTACCCCAGTCACTGAATCAATCCACCTCATAGAGGGTCTTCCCCTCCTGCGCTGTCCCTCTACTCTACCCAGCATGATGTCCCTCTCCAAAGACCTGTCTCTCCTTGCAACATGTCCAAAGTATGTCAGACGAAGCCCCAGAATCTTTGCCTCCAAGGAGTAGCCTGGCTTAACCCTCTCTAGGATGAATCTGTTTTCTTGGCAGTCCATAGTACATTCAATACTCTTCTCCAGCACCACAGCTCAAAGGCATCAATTCTCCTTCTGTCCTCCCTAGTCATTGTCCAGCTCTCTGATGCATAACAAGTGATTGCAAAGACCATGGCCTGCATCAGGCGCAACTTCGTCTTCAAAGAGACACTGTTGCTCTTCAGTACTTTAGAGAGGTCCCTAACAGCAGACTTTCCCATCTACACATTTTTTTTTATTTCCTGGCTCCTGGTGCCAAGAGTGTTGACTGTGGAGCCGAGCAAACTGAAGCTGTGAACAATCTCAATCGCAATCTCTTCGCCATCCATCCTGATGCTACCAATTGGTCCAGTGGTGAGAATCTTTGTCTTCTTGACATTGAGCCTCAGTCCATACTGAAGGCTGAGTCCTTGACCCTCTGCACTGAGTGCATGAGGTCCTCCTCAGTTTCAGCGAGCAAGGTTGTGTCATCTGCATAACACAGATTGTTGATAGATCTTCCACCAATCCTAACACCGCGCGTCTCCCAAAAGGTAGGTGATTCAAATCCCTCAGCTGCTCCTGAGGAGTAAGAGTGACAATCTCCTCTGGTGCAATTTATTGCCTTTGAAAACCTGCTGGAGGGTCGATGGTACATAACAACAACAATAAGCTGGGACTCGCTACATAGCTAAGCCTTTATGAATCAAAGCCAGACATAGTCAATCATTCTCAAGTGCTTCCCTATTACTGTTGGGAAGAAAAAGAACTCAGCCAGCATATATACAACTTTCCTTGCCTGAGGAGGACTTGAAGCATTTGCTACAGAAGGTCAACAACTGAAGTCTTCAATACAGATTACATCTAAACATCAAGGAAAACAAAAAGATCCTCACCACTGGGCCAATAGGCAGTATCATGAAAAGATTAAAGCTGTTAATGATTTCATCTTGCATGGATCTACAATCAGCACTCTTGGCACCCACAGTGAGGAAATCAAAAGATGAGTTGCACTGGGAAAATCTGCTATCAAGAACCTATCCAAGGTGCGAAGGAGCAAAAATGTCAGTCTAGAGACTAAAGCGTACCTGATACAAGCCATGGTCTTCTCAGTTATTTGCTGTCTATCTGAGAGCTGGGCAATGACAAAAGATGACAGAAATATTATGCCTTTGAGTTGTGGTACTGGAGAAGGGTACTGAACATACTGTAGACTGCAACAGGTTTGTCCTGGAGAGGGTGAAACCACATTGCTCCTTGGAAGTGAAGATTTTGAAGCTCTGTCTCATATACTTTGGGCATGTTTCTGGGAAGGACCAGTCCTTAGAGAAGGATATCATAGTTAGACGGGTAGAGGGTCAGCACCGAAGAGAAAGACCCTGGATGAGATGAACTGACAGAGACTGTGGCATGGCCTAAGCCGTGTCAGAGAAGGTGAGGGATGGCTCAGGATAGGACAAGGTTCAGAGCTACTGTTCAGAGGGTCACTAAGAGTCATCGCCAACTCAACAGTACATAACAACAGCAACAACCACACTTGGTCTGTAACATCTGTTCAATAAATGTAAATTGCCTCCTTAGTAAAAAAAGATATGGAGCTGAACAAAAACCACAATGAGATATCACTTGCACTTACTTGAACAGCTAAAATTACAAAGTTAGGTAATGTTAAGTATTGTAGAGAAATTGAACCCTCATAGATTGCTAGTCATAATGTAAAATAGTACAGGCACTTGGGAAAACAGTTTGGCAGTTACTCAAAATATTATACACAGGTTAGCTTATGACCCAACAGTTTTACTTCTTGAGAACTGAAAGCACATGTGCACACACCAGCATGAACATGAATGCTCACAGGAGCACTGTTCATGACAGCCAAAAGGTGGAAGTAAACCCAAATGCCCATAGAGCAATGAACTGGATAAAAGAAAAATGTTGTGTATCTGTATAAGGGAATACAGCTAAAAGAAGAAAGAAAGAACTGACAACTACAAAATGAAGAATCTTGAAAACATATTACTTAATGAAATAAATCAGTCACAAAAGACCCCGTATTATATGAGCCTCGTTATATGAAATGTCTCAAATAGGCAATTCCATATAGATGGAAAGAAGACTAGGTTGCTGGGGTTGAGAGAAGGCAGAAATGAGGAGGGACTGTCAACAGGAATAGGGATTTTTTTGGAAATAATGAATACATTCTGGACTAACTGGTGGTGATAATTACACAATTCTGGGAATATAATGAAAACCAACAAACTGTACACTTTATAAAGGTGAATTTTATGGTACACAAATTATATCTCAATACAACTCCTTTACTGGTGTTGCAGTTAAGGCAACTGACTGCAAATCAAAAGTTCAGTGGTTCAAATCTAGCAGTTGCTCCTCTTTGGGAAGAAGTTGTAGCAGTTTGTTTCTATAAAGACTTATTATCTTAGAAAGTCTAAGGGGCGTTATATGTACTGTGTCCTATAGAGTGACTGTGAGTTGGAATTGACTCAATGGCAGAGGATTTTTTTTTAAGATCTTATACAAACCCCCCAAATCAATGATGTTATTAGTTTCATAATTAACACTACAAAGCAAAATGTGTATGAATGGTCACACAAAACCCCCCCCAATTTGATTTGTAAATTTGTTCTTAAGAGAAGAGTGAATTGGGGGGAAGGGGGTAGGCTGGGAGAAAAGTGCAGCAATGAATGACTGGAAACCCTAAGTCTCTGTAAACTTTTATTAAAATTAATAGAAAAAAATTACAATTAAAAAAGTAAAAATTCAACTCCTGACTGAAGCCACAGAATTAATGACCACATCTATCAGCTCTGCATACCTAGCACGTGCCACAGACCATGTGAACGGTTTATACACATGCTCTGTACCTCTCAATACCCTGCAGTTTGGGTTTTACAGATAGAGAATTCGGAAGCTCAGAGATGACAGCTTACCCAGGATCACACAGTAAGTGACCAGGCAGACATTGTGACCCAGTTCTACTTACTCCACAGGTTCAGATCTTCTCAGTCTGCCAAACTCCTCCTCTCACCAAGCCTGGGCAGGTGGTCCCTCTGACAGCCCCTTGCAGCCCACTCAGCCGTGCCCCTGCCAGGAACTTACCCAGGAGGTGCTTGATGATGGCTTGGTTGTGTTCCCAGAGGTTGCTGAAAGTCCCCCAGCGTGAGTGGCCATCTGGCACGGGATTGGCTTTGATCCAGCCACCGCAGGCATAGCTGAAGAAGTCCTGGCAGGGGTCCACACTGGAGTCCATGGAGTTCAAGATGGAGCTGGTCACTGAGATACAGGCCTCACTCAGGCACACCGGGGGCGCTCCTGCCAGGGGCCATGTACAAGAAGCCAGTGAAGAATGGGCAGCGAGGAGGCTGGGAGCACAGTGCAACTTGCTGGGGCCCCAAGAAAGGCATGTCCCACCCGGCCTCAACCAAGGTTCTGGAACTAGATGATTACTAGGCCCTTCCAGAGAAATGGTTTCTACAGACTTATGATCTCTTGGCTTGTAAATCACCTACTTGTTTCATTTGTGATTTATTTACTCCTGATTGTAGTTGCCTAACAATCCTTTCCACAGCTCTGAAAAGTACCAGAATCAAAGTGTTTCTCTAAGTCCTACCTTTGTTTCCCCCACTTCCACCCCTTTATTTCCACAAAGAAGAACTGATTTTAAAAATTTGACTCCTGTCTTTCAATAAGCTTATTCTGCCATGCATGCATTATTTATTCAACAAAGTAACTGCTGGATTTCTTCTAGATTCTTTGCTGGGTAAGGGAAGGTATGTGTGTATTGAATGTGTGTTTGTGTGTGGTGTTAGGGCTGTCTATAAAAGAAAAAGTCCTTTCCTGCAAGAGCTAATAATTTAGTTAGGTACAGAATCATTATCCAAGAAAAGTCAAAATATAACTGTTGGATGCTGTTCTTCATTCTAAAAACCAGACTCTTTTCTATGTGCAGACAAGCTGGTGCCAGGGGGAAGGAAGAGAAGTGGCAGGAACTATGAAGAATCATTCATAGGCAGGAAAGTTATCTTACTGAATTCTTAAAACCCAAAACAAGCCCAAGACACTGTTTTGCTTACAAGCATGTTTATAAGCGTGGAAATGAACAGACACAAAGGGGCTAAGAACCCAGCTCAGAGAACAACTCAGAAGTGAACGGTCCTCTTTTTTTCTCTATTACATCTTGTTCTTCCCGCTATGAATTGGGCAAGAGTACTTTTTGGACACCCACTACATTTTCTTGTGATAATTGGCCCACACTGCCAGGAGGCAGGGCAGCCCTGCCTCCCAGAAGCCAGTCTAAGTAGCAGGGATAGAAGTTGGCATAGCTGGGCAGCAGAGAAGACGACGAAGGCCTATACATGCCCCGAAACACGTGTGAAGAGAGAAAGCAGCTTCTGAGCAGGTTTTCCAGCACAGAGAGCAGCGGGTTCGGGGCTGAATGAAGGTTAGAGGAAAGGAAGAAGGCAGACCTTGGCCACAAAGATCATGAGTGGGTGGGCTTTGGCAAAGAAAAGAAACCAGGCCATGAGCAGCCTCAGAAGTAGCCTGACCAGAGGGGCAAGACAAATCTGAGTGCAGGGAATAGGGCCGGAAATGTAGACTGGTGTTAAGAATACAGACGCAGCCTACCCATCTGTGGACACAAGCCGTGCTGGAGACAACAGGGAGACTGGAGGGTCGCTGAAGGAGAGGACGATCCTCGACCAGGTGGACTGACATGGTGACTGCTGCAATGACTACTGAGTACTGTGCTGTCAGACACCTCACACACACCGAAGCCTCCCAAGGGGCAGCAGATACGAGTGTGAAAGCCTTGTTTACAAACAAGGAAACAGGCTGTGAGGAAGGGAGAGAATAAGGTCCCAGGGCTAAAGGGGAGCCCTGCGGTCTGAACCCAGGTGTGTCCACTCCAATGCTGCCCTCTTCTGCTTTCCCACCACCTCCTTCCTGGTCACAGGGACAGGGGTGTCCCTACCTGCAGAGTAGGGAGGCAGTTAGACCTGACTTCAAACCCAAGCTTTCTGTTTCCTGCAGTGGGACCTTGTGTGAGTGACCCCCATCTCTCTGAGCCTTAATTTCTCCATCTAAAAAACAGAAAAGATTAGTGTGATTGAGCTCACAGGGCTGTGAGGAGGAAGGGAACCATGTCTGAGCGAGCAGAGCTGTGACCAGGTGGTGGCTGCTGAGGTTCCTATCATGTGACCTTTCTCTCTGGCTCTCCCTGTCCTATTGAGCAGAAAGAGAGAAGTATCTGAAGAACTGACCCTCTCCCTCGTGCCTGACCCTTATTCCTTTCACTGTCTGTGTCCCCTTGGTCTGGATGGGGGTAGGGCACGGAATGGTTGAAAATGAGGGGATTCAATGCCCTCCTTATGATAACTGACACAAACCTTGTCCTTACTCCCCCACAGACACACGCACACACACACATACACACACAGATCCTGACACATCCCACTCCTTGAAATCACTCTCATCTAGCCTGCCTTCTGAATAGACCCAGTAACCAGAATTGTGTCAAGCTTTTCTTCCTGTAGTTTATTGTATAAAACCCAACAGGTATTCTTGGGCCAATTTTCAGAGAGCAGAGCAGACACAAGGGCTGGTGGGGGAAATTGCCACCTCACTCAGAAAACATCACTTTGCCAATCTTGTGTGCCTTGTAGTTTGTGGGCTTATTAATAGCCGATGACAAATGCAAAAGTCCTTCAGACTGGGATCTACATAACAGTGGAAAAAACCCAAGGTTTCTTGATTTTGAGGTAAATATTTCTAAGATAATGATATAATTAGAAAATGATTCACAACCTCACAGCAATGGTTCTTTACTCACCAGGAACAAAATGGCAACCAAAAGCTCAGAGAGGAAACCAGTCTACACAAGCTACAACCTCACCCGCTAAGGGGCCAGAAGATGTGGTGCCCAGGTATCACCACTGTGCTCAACACAGATGGATGGGCCAAGAAAGAATGGGAGAGGAACATGGAACAAAAGTCAATTTCTTATTAAAAGCAAAACAAAAAAGGCAAGCTGAAGCTGTAGAGGACAGAGGACTCCTTGAGATTAGCTCGGAGAAAATACAAAAACCAATCCCACTGACACTGAGCTGGTTCCTGCTTGTGGGGGCCCTGCACTGGGTTTCTGAGGCTGTAAATCTTACAGGATACTCTTTAAACCTGGAAGCCAGCCTGTCCCGAGATCACGTTTTAATGAAATGGCAGAGTAGCACACAAAAGAAAGTATGTTAGCTGTGAGACAGGTGCTCCACTTAAGGCTGAAGCATGTCAGGGATCATGAGGCTGGAGCAGAGGTTCATAGGGCAAGGTTCAGATCTGTGGGTCACAGGGTTGCTATGAATCCTACACCACTGAACGGCATGAAACAACAGGTCAGACCATTTTCAATGCAGCTCTATTTCCCTTTCTAGAGGAAGTGTCGGAATCTTTGTAGGGTCGGGGAAGAGGACGTCTGTAAAAAACCTATTCACTATTATAACGCAATTTCATAGCTGGAAAAGGAAAAAGGAAAAAAGAATACTCATTGTTTTTATACAAAAATCTACAGGAAGTAATGCTTGACGAGATTTCAACTCATGGGACTACTCAGAAGACTGGAAGAAAGTGCTTTTCAGAGGCGAGAGTCAGAATCTGTGTGCTACATGTGTGGGTGGGAGTGCACACACAGAGACAGAGAGTAAGAGGATTTGGACTTAAAACAAAGGAAGAAACAAGCGTCAAGGAGTCTGCCTGAGAGATGTGAGCTCTTTAGGGAGCACCGACCCTTTGGGCACTGGGGTACTCACTGCTGTTGAGTCGATTCCAACTCCTTGCAACCTTTCACCAGGTTTCTGAGGCTGTAAATCAGGAGACTGTCCACCTCTTTCTCACACAGTATTTTGTGGATTTGAACTGCCAACCTATCAGGTCTGACACATTAAGCACTACGCTAGCAGAGTTCCTTCGGTGTCAAACAATAACATCAGTTGCTGCTGAGTTTACTTCACCTTATGGGTGCTAGCGTGGATCTGTGTTCCCCAGGGCCTTCAATGGCCAGAAAGTAAATGGCCAGGCCTTTCTTCTGGAGAACCTCTAGGTGGACAAACCCCCCGCCCCCAATTAACTACTAAGTCCATTAACTGCTGACACCACACAGGGAGTCTGGGCTGGCTACCTACGTGAAACCCAAAATAAAACTGTTTGATTATATATCTAATTGGATATTTAATGGTTTTTAGATCATTTCCTAAATACATCAGGCTTAGCAGGTACTTAAACATATATTTGAATAATTAATTGTTTCCAGGTATTTCTCAACCAACATCAAAGTTAACACCTGCAAAGTTTAGCTCAAGTACTCTCTTTTGGGAAATCTTCTAGACTCCAGCCGGCCTAGTAACCCCTCTTCTGGACCTCTTGAGTCTTTGACTGCCTGATACCCGCTGTTTGATTACACACTACACAGTGTTTGATAGCCATCTATTGGTCTACCTCTCCTACCAGACTGTGAACCTAAGGGCAGGCCTGCTGTTCTACTTGATTTTATATTTCCTTCATCTACATTCTCACCACTGGACCAATTGGCAGCATCAGGATGGATGGTGAAGAGATTGAGATTGTACACAGCTTTAGTTTGCTTGGCTCCACAGTCAACCCTCTTGGCACCAGTAGCCAGGAAATTAAAAGGCGCATTGCCATGGGAAAGTCTGCTGTTAGGGACCTCTCCAAAGTACTGAAGAGCAATGGTGTCTCTCTGGAGACTAAGGTACGTCTGTTACAGGCCATGGTCTTTGCAATCACTTGTTATGCATCAGAGAGTTGGACAATGACCAAGGAGGATAGAAGGAGAATTGATGCCTTTGAGCTGTGGTGCTGGAGAAGAGTATTGCGAATACCATGGACTGCTGGGAAAACAAACAGATTTGTCCTGGAAAGGGTTAAACCGTGTGGCTCCTTGGAGGCAAGGATTCTGAGGCTCCGTCTAACATACTTTGGACATGTTGTGAGGAGAGACCGGTCCTTAGAGAAGGACATCATGCTTGGGAGGGTGGAGGGATGGCACAGGAGGGGAAGGAGGTGGATTGATTCAGTGACTGGGATAATCGAGATAGGAGTGTCAGAGACAGTGCGACTGGCACAGGACAGAGCACAGTTTAGGGCTGTTGTACATAGGGTCGCTATGAGTCACAAGCGACTTGATGGCACATAACAGCAACAACACAATTGTCACAACTGGGCCAACAGGCAATGACGTGACAGATGCAGAAAAGACTGAAACTGTCAATGATTTCACCTTGCCTGGATCCATAATCAATCCCATTGAACCAGCAATCAAGAAATCAAAACATGGGTTACACTGGGAAAATCTGCTTTCAAGATGCTAAGGAGCAATGATGTCAGTTTAAAGAGTAAAGTGTACTTGATTTGAGTTATGGTCTTTTCAGTTACTTGCTATCCATTGGAAAGTGTGACAATGTATAAGGATGACAGAAGAACTAAAGGGTGACAGAAGAACTAATGCATTTGAGTTGTGGGATTGCAGAAGAGTATGTGATATTCCATGGACTGTCAAGATAATGAACAAGTATGTCGTATGTCTTGGAGAAAGTACAACTAGAGTGCTCCTTGGAGGCAAGGATGGTGAAAAGTTCATCTCACATACTTTGGGCATGTTTTAGGAGGGGCTAGTCCTTGGAGAAAAACATTATGCTTGGAAAGGTGGAAGAGAGAGAAGAATATCCTTAACAAGACGGATTGTCACAGTAACTGTAACAACGGACTCAAGTACATGAGAGATGGTGAGGATGGCAGAGACAGGGCAGAGTTCAGCTCCAGGGTTCATTAGGTTGCTGGGACTTGTAGCTGATAGTTTCAAACAACAGCATTGTACTCAGCAGCTAGCAACTATTTAATATGTATTTGCTGAATGACTAAATTATTGAATGAATGAAAGAACTCTGGCTGACACTCAGCCACCATTCATGGAGGCAGAAAAGATTTCTTTCTTCCAGGTTAGGTATGATCAATCAGGAAGGCAGCGACAAGTCTCAGATCTAATTCACAGACATCTGTCTGAACGCACCTGGCCTTGGCACACTACAGGAGACTTTAGGGGATTTTCTGGGAGAAGTTATTGGTTCCTGTCAACTCCAAAGCACCTGCAGTGTCTGGAGAAGAGGGAATAGCAGGAAGGAGGAAAAATGCATCAAGTGTCCAGAAGTAATTTCTAGGTGGGTCTTTCAAAATCGTTAGAGGATTTCCTTTCACAGGCCTAGCATTTGTGTTAACGTGACTGATGCCAGTGCTCACTGCTGGGTAACAACGTGGCTGTTGACACCTGAGTGGCTACTACTTTCCCAGGTCACGATGGCCCATGAGATGATGAGCTGCGCCCTGGGTCACATGATCCTCTACCTGGCTCCACCTGATCCTCTTACCCAGTCTTGAGCTGGGATAGAGGCGGAGACTTTCCCTTTGTAGGCCCCACTTAGGAGTGACAGCAGGCAGCTCTGGGCCAGGCTAACCACCAAGAGCTGGTCCTCAGGGGATTTCCCTGATTCCTCGGGAAGTGAAGACATACCTTGAGAATACATGGAAGCAACATTAATTGCTGGAGTCTGGTCTACTCCCACACAGGGCCAGGAGCTGGGCAGATGAGGCTAGGCGGGGTCCTGACTGACAGGCAAGAGTATTTGGAACTGAAGCTGATTTGAGATGAGGGTGATCAGCAGAGAAAGGCCATTCCTAAGCCCAATCTTATTCCTAGTTCTTCTGCTCACTCTAATCATTTGCACCACAAAATATTCATCTCATATACTCTGGCCGTATTGTCAGGATGGGCCAGTGCTTGCCAAAGGATACCATGCTGGGGAAGGAGGGTGGTCAGAGAAAGACAGGAAGACATGATAACATGTCTTAACAGGATAGATTGACAACGGTAACTTTAACAATGGGCTTGGACATAACAGAGGTGATGAGGATGCCACAAGATAGGGCAAGGTTCAGAACTGTTGTGTGCAGGATCACTGTGAATTGTAGTTGGCTCAATGGCACCTATCAACAACACGATAGGCAGGCAGGCATCAGACCATGTACATATGCCTAATGGTCTGGAAACCATTAGTCAATCAATCAAATACACAAGTGTACCTGCTGAGCTAGGCATAATGCAAGGTACATTCCATTAAAAAAGTCATCTATGAAGTATTAAATTGTAAACAATTATAAATCACATGAACTTCAATCTCTCCCATGCTGAGACCAGAAGAATTAGATGGTGCCCGGCTGCTATGGCTGATGGCTCTAAAAGGAATCACAGCAGAGGGTTTTGGGTAGAATGGGAGAAAAATGTGGGACGAAGCTCTGAATCACAACAATGACCAAACTTGCTGTTCCAATAGAGACAGGCAGGACCCCTGAGACGTTGACCCTCAGTAATTGTTTGAGTCTGGAACTAATCTTATCATGAAGCTCAATGTTCAGCCACACAATAGACAGCTTGTAAGATGAACAGTAACATCAAGGAGGCATTGATTCCTTACAACAATCAACCATACAAGATCAGCAGGGCAGCATTTGCTCCATTTGCTCGGGGAGGGGGGGGACCATGAGGAGGAAGGGTTAGGATGGAAGCCTGAATGGAAAGGATAATGACAGAAGGAAGTGGCAAGTGTGCTATTAGTGGGGACTATAATTAATGTCATCAAACAAAATCTGTATGAATGATTGACATGAAAACCAATTTGCTCTGTAAACTTTCACTCAATGCACGATTAAAAAAGAAAGCTCCACCTCAGAGTTAACAATAACAGCGCTTGCTTCGGCAGCACATATACTAAAATTGGAACGATACAGAGATTAGCATGGCCTCTGTGCAAGGATCACACACACACACACACACATAGAGAGGTTAACAATAACAAAAAATAACCAAGCAATTAAATAATTCTTTCTTCAGCACCACCAATATATTTAATCCGGTGCATGTCACAAGGTAAACACTCACTAAATGTTTGTGGAATGAATCTGTGAATGACTGACAGACTTGTACTTGACCAAGAAAGAGGCCAAGATAACTCAGATGAGGTCCCTGGCACTTCCTCATGCTGATCTGGGCCAGTGACATCAGAGTGCTGAAGGACTCAATCAAGCTGGGGAAGTTCCCCAAACTTGTTTAAGGTCACTGTCTCTTTGAAAGAGCAAGTGACTAAGTCAGTAGGATAGGATCCTGAGCAAAAGTCCCAGAGACCTTTCAGCCAGGTGAGCCATGTGCAACCAGAAACCTAGATGCTGAGGTGCCAGTGGACTGGGAGAGCCGCTGGAGTTGGCTGGATTCCCCGTCCTCAGTTTTCACTTGGACTCACCCTCTCTAGTCCAACGAATGCCTATTGGACAATGAGCCCGTGCCAATCACTCAACTAGAGTCCCCAGAACCAGCTTCGAAGGGCTCTGACAGTGGGGCTAGGGCCAGGTCACTACATCCAAGGTGGAGGAGACCTATACTGCTACAGAAGGACATGCTGGCTCACAAAGGACAGCTTGCCAAGGACAAGGCTTCTGGGGGGCTGAAAGTTCATTTCTAGGAGCAGCAAGCACACCTAGGCCAAGGATTTTACCAAGGGAAGCGGTGCCTGTGGTGAATGCCGGCCTCATTTCTTCCTTCCTCCCCAGCCTTGTAATGTCAGGCAAGCCATTCAGCTTCCTCAGCTGTAAAATGGGACCCAAACTAACCACACTTCATGCATGAGGTTGTTATTGGAAGAACTGAGATCATGCTTATAAAGTAGTGGTGTGATGTGTGGATCATGGGACACAGTCAGGAAACAGAAGCCATTATAGCCGTTTTACTGGCTGTAAGCATTAACCGTATGTCTGGTCAGTCCACTTCTTTTCCTAACAACAAGAGCACACAGAGCTGGGTTGACAAAGCCTTGTAACAGGCATCAAGCATCTTATTATACACACTATCCCAAACCCTCAGAGCCATCTCTGGACGGGCCACTATTTTTACTACAAATCTCAGGCTCTGGCAGGTCAAGGGAGTTGTCCAAGGCCACACAGGCAATAACTGGGCCAAGATTTGGACTCAGGTCCTTCTGGCTCCAAAACCTTTATACTGTCCCCTGCTGCGTCTCAGGTCTCAGTCTCCTTAGCCACTGGTAAGATCCCTTCTTGGGCTTTGAGACCACTGCTGGTTGGGGCTAGGAAGCCTCCCCCCTCTCCCCCAAGCAGAAGTGAGCCAAGCCCACAATGTGACACAGAATACCTACTTGTCTGGTACTGGACACCCAGCACTGCCAAACAGGCCACCAGCCCTGCTGTCAGAAGTACCACCAGCACCACCAACCGCTTCTCCACCGGGGTCCGCGCAGACCAGCACCTCTGCCCACTCTGGGTGCTGCGGAAGTTCACCTGCAGGGAAGGAGGCAGGAGAGGTGGAGAGAAAATGAGTCCAGGGCCCCTCCTCTCCAGGAGGAAGGGACTTTGCT
This sequence comes from Elephantulus edwardii, assembly GCF_000299155.1. Lineage (NCBI taxonomy): Eukaryota > Metazoa > Chordata > Mammalia > Macroscelidea > Macroscelididae > Elephantulus > Elephantulus edwardii. The sequence continues at coordinate 10,470,878 of NW_006399778.1, read as the reverse complement.
GCAGGCCCAGACCTTGGGGAGACATCAGGGCGACCCTGAGGCCTTAAGAGTGGTTCAGTTCCCACAAACTCAGCGCTAATCCAGGAAAGGAACCGCCACCCTCAGAGGCTCAGATTTGCACTCAACCATCAGAGTCAGTAGCTCGATCCAGCCAGGCCAGTGTTTTCAGTGTTACACGATATGGGTGGAAGTGAAAAAGAAAAAAAAAATACCCACCCAACTCCGCTTTTCCTTGTTTCTTCTGTAAGGAATTCATAAAAGAACAGGATGTTTGGACTTGCAGGCATCCAGGGAGTGTCCAGCTGGGCTCTCCTTGGAACTCAGTAACAGGGCTGGCGACAAGGATGCTACAACTCCCAGGAGCAGTACATTTACCCTCTCAATTAATTCATTAAAGAAGAGCTGCGTTCTTATTTCTCTTTTTACAGATTAGGAAACTGAGGTCCGGAGGCTGCCACCTAGTTAATGACTTGGGTTCAAGACCCTGTCGACGCGACTCCACCAGTGGGTTAGAGATTGGGGTTTTAGGAGATGTCAGGGGAGGGATGCACAGAGAAATGGCTACATTCAGGCAGGTCCTTAGGGGGAGGGAAAAGGCCCCTGGTCTAAGAGTCTGGCTAAACAGGAAAAGAGGCACAATGGGAGGAAGTGGAGGGTGTGGTAGGGGCCTCCAGGGCTCGAGGAGGGGTCAGCACAGGCCTCAGCCCAGGCCCCTCCCACCTGAGGCCAATTTCAGGGTTTCCCTGATACTAGAGGTGCTTCCTGCAAGAGCCAGCAGCAGGACAAAGAGGGTCTACTGGAGGTGGGGCTCGGCTCAGTGACCATGTGGCCACATGGAGGGGAAGGGGGCTCCTTCCCTTTGAGCTACTCACAGCCCAGGAGGGAGAAAGATAAAAGGACTACAGAGAAAGAGGGCTAAACTGAAAGAGACAGGAACAGGACTACACCCACTAGAACATATATATAGGTTTGACAGAAAGCATTTCTGCAAAGGTATTGCTTATACTGAAGTATATCCATGTATATAATAGAGCACAAGGGGGCAAAGTGATACAAACTTCCTAGCATAACCAACACCTTGAGGGGATGCGTGTGGAGGCTTAAAAGCCTAGGAACACAGTCTTGGGGATATCTAGGTCAACTGGCATAAAGTAGTCCATAAAGACAATGTTTTACATCCTACTTTGGTAAGTAGAGACTAAGATTTTAAAACATTGCAAGCAGCCATCTAAGGTGTAACTGTTTAAGGCATAATGGTTTTCCCTCTGTAATGAGGTTAAAAAAAAAGAGTGAAGAAATTCAAGAAAATTATTCGTCCAAAGGACTAAGGGGCCATAAGAACCAAAATCTCTACTCGCATGAGACCAGAAGAACTAGACGGTCTCCAGCCACTTTCATTGGGATTATATGGTAGAAGGTCTTGCACAGAGTGCAAGAGAAAAAGAAAATAAAAATTATGAAAGAACCAGATGTACTGGTCTGAAATTGGCAGAAACCTCAAGACTATGGTCCTTTCACAGTCTTCAAAACTGGCACTGAACTCATCCCCAGAGGATCACCTTTCAACCAAACGAGAGAGCTATGAAATGAACAGTGACACCTATGAGGAAGGTAATCCTCAGAACCACCAACCACACAAGACCAAAACGGCCTCAGCTTCCCTAAAGCAAAGCTCAGAAAGCAGAAAGGGACAGGAAAGAAGGATGGATGGCCATGGAAAACTAGGGAGAAGTGGAGAGAATGCTGTTATACTGAGGATGATGCAACTAATGTCACAAATGAAAAAGATACATAAACTGCTGAATGGAAAAAATGTGATCTGTAGTCTTTTACTCAAACTACAATAAAAAGAAAAGAGACAAGGGTGGGCAGGAGTTCACTCAGGGAAGGCTTCCTAGAGGAGGTGATGCCTGGGCTGGGTTTCAATAGCAAGTATGAGCTAGCCAGGTGAATGAGAAAGAGCTGAAGGAAGCAAAGTCTAGCTCCTAAGTGGTACAGGCTAACAAGTTTTTATGTTTTGCTGAGAGCTTGAGTGGCATGGCTAGATTTGCTTTTTGGAAAGGCTTATGTCAAGAAGCAAGGCCTGGAGTGTAGTGAGCGGAAGAAGGGAGACTCCTAAGGAGGCTGCCTCAGCCTGCCAAGGAGCAGAGAGAGAGGGGGCAGCTCCAGGGAAGGCAAGGAGACCCAGCTTCCAAGCTGCACAGTTCTTCACCAACAGCTGCCAGGATACCTGTTCTCAGGAGGCACATCACAGTCCTTGAGGGAGCCTGACACCTGGGAGACTGAGGCAGGTCACCTTAGGGAAGGGCAGTGAAACAGAGCTGGGTGCTGTCTTGGCAGGAAATGACTGGGAATTGATGCACTAGAGAAAGAAGAACACAGGAAAAGGAACTTGAGGTCAGTTAGCATTTCTACAGAAGTCCAGCCTGGCTGGAGGCCCCAAAATCACGAAAAGGAGCTAGAGGCTTGGTGTTATTTCTGAAGAGGTCCAGTCTGACCAAGGTCCTAGAGACTCATACACAAAACCAGTACACAGGAAGGGTGGGGGAGTGCCACTTTCTGAAGCTCCTTAAGAACTCTGAAATGTAAAAAACACCAACTTAAGGTGGATCATGGATCTAGGACTAAAACCAAGGACTATAAACTTCATTAAAGAAAAGCTTGGAAGAATTCTAGTAGGCCTAGTCCAGAACATAAACAGTCTCCCAAGTATCCTGAAAAATCTACAACCAGAAGATAAAATAGATGGATGGGACCTTCTAAGAATCAAATCCCTATGCACATCCAAAAACTTCTCCAACAGGGTAAAAAGGGAAGCCACAGACTGGGAAAAAGTGGTAATGACATGTCAGATAAGGGACTTATATCTAGAATTTATAAAATACTTGAGTACCACAACAAGATAAAGGTATATAATCCAATAGAAAAATGGGCACAGGATATGAATAGACACTTCACCAAAGAAGAACATTGAGATGGCCAACAAGCACATGAAGAAATGTTCAAAATCCCTAGCTCTAAGAGAGATGCAAATCAAAACAACTATGAGATATCATCTCACTGCAGAGTCAGAATAGCAAAATTTAACAGAAGAGCATGCAACAAATGCTGGCGAGGTTGTGGAGAAACTGGAACCCTTATTCACAGTTGGTAGGAGTGTAAAATGGTGCAACCACTGTGGAAGGCGGTATGGCGCTTTCTCAAAAAGTTGCAAATAGAGATACCATTTGACCCAGCAATTCCACTACTGGGAATATATCCCAAAGAGACCATAACTGACATCCAAGCAGATATATGCACACCCATGTTTATCGCAGCTCTGTTCACAATAGCAAGGAGTTGGAAACAACCCAGGGCCCATCAACAAACGAATGGGTAGAGAAGCTGTGGTACAGTCACACAATGAAATACTATGCTGCATTGAAAAACAAGGAACTCATTCAATATTATTCAAAATGGGTGAGCCTGGAGGACATTATGCTGAGTGAAATTTCTCAGTCACAAAAGGACAAATATTGCATGGTGCCACTGCTGTAAAATGGGACTGATATCAGGGTGGGGATAAGACAGAAAAACTGGATAAATTGTGTATACTGCACTGAAACAGATGAGAGACTGAATAATTTAAAAGTGATGTATGATAGGGTTATTATGGTTATCACAAGAGTCCACAATTAAGGTTGCATAGTGGAGTGTACTTGGGGAGGTAGGAGGGGTGCAGGGGGATTGTGTCCAAGGGAGGGAGTCTTTCTTTTACTTTTGAAAGAGAGAAGCAAACTGGGGGGCGGGGGGAGAGGGCTGGGCGGTGAGAGAAGTGCAGCAATGAATGAATGGAAATCCAAATTCTCTGTAAATGTTCATTAAAATTATTTAAAAAAATAAAATTAAATTAAAAAAAATGTAAAAAACAAAGGTTTCCAATCATGAGACTCTCATTTGTTAAAATTGGGCTGCAAGAACCTGGTGCAGAGGCAACCTGGGACAATGCTAACGTGTCCATGCACTCTCACATATGCTAAGTGCCTTTCCAGTCATCAATTATCTAACACAATCTACTTGGGGCACTGGCATTTATTTTACTCTTTCTTATTTGTGTTCCTGGACTTGTCACTTGTCTCACCCTGCCTTCTCCTTGAGGTCTCTCAGTAATCCACCATCAAAGCTCAGCTACTGGGAGGTCTGAGTGGTGTGTGTGGCCAAGGGCAGAGAGAACTCGACTTAAAGGGGTGCCTCCAAACTTGGAGGGGAAATTGAGGAATCAGCTCTATGAAGCCAGAAAACTTTACTTATCTAGATCGAGAGATGCCATAGTGTTGAGAGCAAGGAGACAGCCAGGAGCAAGAAAAAAGAAGAAACTGAGGTGAAAGGAAAAGGCATACAGGGTGGTGCAGTGGTTAAGTGCTTAGCAGCTAACCAAAAGGTCAGCCATGTTAATCCACCAGCTGCTCTGAGGGACACAGATGTGGCAGTCTGTTCTTGTAGAGATTACAGTCTGGGAAATTCTATAGGACAGTTCTACCCTGCCTTCCTGGGTTGCTATGAGTCTGAATCAACTTGACAGCAACAAGTTAACATCTGAGTGCTTATTATGTGTTTCCGGCATTGCGCTAATTCTATTTGTTGCTTGAGTATGCTATTCTAGATCCACAACATCACTAAAAGCAGGTACTACTAGTACAGGCTCCGGAAGAAACACAGGAAGGGGGTGGCAGGGGGAGAGAGGCCTCTGGGACAACCCAGCTTTCCAGAACTGGCGGCCTCATCCCAATTAGGCAATGCTACCCTAGAGGAGCAGAGTGGAGCTGAGCCTGTTTGTTTGATGTCAAGGAAAGTGCTGAATCTAAACAGATGGTGTTCACTGTGAAATTAAATTAGAATTAAGTCAGAATTAAATTAAAGATTCATAGTTCCAGGCAGGAGGAGCAAACAGAATTTGAAAATGGGGTTTTTAACCTTTGCAATGTGTGCTGAGCAACTTGTGCTGCCGGGTGATGGGCCTCTAGGTTTGTGGCTTAGTACTGGGCATATTTATTCAGGACAAATCCAGAGGCATCCTCTGGGGCAGGGGAACTAGAAGAGTCAGCTGCAGGCACTGTTTGGGGATGAGGGTCTCTCACCTCAGAAGAGGCTGTCTGCTGCTGGAGTAAAGGACGGGGTCAGGGTGGTGAGCCCCACTCTGCTTCCCATCAGCGTCTCAGGCACACCTGCCCGCATTCTTCACGGGATGATGCACAGGAGCCTGGAGATGAGGTCCCATGTGGAGAGAAGCTAGTGCTTTCTCACTCTCCTTTTGGAAATGAGGCCATGTCAATCATGAGAAACTGGTCTGCTGGGACTTGGAAGGTTAGGAGGATTAGTGGCAAGCAGCCCAATCCATTTCAGGGGAGGTAACTGGAAGTGGCCATCAGCCAGGAACGGGGCTGATGCTTGGAGGATGGAGTTGAGATCAATAGAGATGCTCAGCTCACTGGCAGGTTTCATTTCCTCTGCACTGCCCTGTGAGGCAGGGAGGGAGGATGCCCTCAAAGGAGTAAAGAGGGAAAGAGAAACGGAGAGAGAGACTAAGGGACAAAGAGAGTCGAGTTGCACAGCCCATGAGTTCCCAGGGTTTTCACAGCCAAGGGAACAAAGCCCTACTGAGGGATAAATATTTGGTTACAGAAGTGAATGTGTGGCTCACCTAGGCTTAGAGCAAGAACTAGTTCTGCAGGCGAGTATAGGGCTCAGCCTGGGGCCCAGGAGGCAAACGGCGACAGAAGGGTGGGGGGCTGGGCAGAGCCTGATGTTTGGAGGAAGCAGGGTGTTTGGGGAGGAAAAGAAAAGCCACTGAGGCTGCTCCCCCTCAGCACAGCACCCCAGACCTGCACTGTCAGGAACAGCACACAGGAGTAGTTTGGCTCAGGGCTTGGAGGAGAGCCGACCCCCTGCAGCCCTGGAGCCTGCTGAGAGCTGGCAGAGGGACCAGGCAGACCGTGACAACTTGCTCAGGGAGGTACCCTGCCTCTCTCTCTTGAGTGTCAGTTTAGGGAAGTTTCTTCCAGTAAAGTTTCCATGAGGTAGACTTCTGGTTGAGGTCACTGGGTTAGCTTAGTGCACATTGTATGTAGTATTCTCTTGTCTTCTAGCCTTTTGCCGGTGTCTTTTCTGACCCCAGCCCCCATGCCTGATGCTCTTCCAACCACTAGTAATCAATTAATCACCTGCTGTATTCCCCCAACGGGCCTCAGTCCTTGTCTCTAAGATGAGGACATTGGATGAGAGGCCAGGTTTGACCATCTCTGTTACTCTCAGTCTGAGTATCATGCATGAATTGGTGGAGATCGTTGAAAAGATCTCCAGGTAAGCAGAAAAGTCTTTACACAGGACTGAGTATATCGAAGAAAAAAAAAAGAGAGAGAGAAAACTTACACTAAAAAAAAAAAAAGATAATTACTAAGAAAACTAGAAACTAGAAAACTACTAAGAATTAGTATCTTGGCTTTCCTTTTTCTTACGGAGGGAAAAAAAGCTAGAAGTAACTGAATTAGAGACAAAGGTAAACTGCTGGGGCCATCGGCTCCTTATTTTAGGATGTGAATGTTACTCTTCCCTTCAAGCCTCTGAAATGGTGTGCTGAGGGCCGAGGGGCCAGGCTGCTTGGTTGAGCTTGTGCAGAAGTTCGAGGGGGGAAAAAGCTATTATTTAGGTATCACCAATATAACATGCATGGTGGATTTCAATAATGGGCCTGGTCACAAGTATGTCCACTTTCTGAAGGCTGAACAAAATGCTTTCACTTCTATTGTTTCATCTTCCCACCAGCTCTGAGAGGTGGGTTAATACTACTAATCTCATTTCACAAGGAAAGTGAGGTGCTATCAGGTCTCAACAGCCCGTAAGAGATGGGCAGGGCCGAGACTCCAAGCGAAGGCTGCTGACTGGCTTTGGATGCTCTGCTTGGTCCACAAGTGACTGTTTCCAGTGGAAGGCAAGTAATTTGTGCCAGGAAATTAAGCACAATGAGCTATAGAAAAAAAAAAGTCCTTTCACATGAAACATAGGTAGGACTTTGCTCTAATTGCTTTTCTTAAATTTGACACAGTTTGCTAGCATATTCAGCAGTACGAGTGGCACAGTGGAATGAAAGTTAACTTGTCCTTTGATAGTTTATTGGTAGTGATAACCTGCCTGTTTTTAGCATCAGTGGGCTTCAAAATGTTAAAAAATAATTGGGCTTTTTTTAAAAAAAAAGTGTAAGTTTGTGGTCAATTTGAAGAAGTCTAAAATTGAGGGAACAAATTATTTCTAGCAACCAGTACTCAGGAAATGACCTGGGAAGTTAACACAGATGGTCACCTCGATTACTTCTCAGGAGCCCCATCACAGGGCCCCCTCACATTCCTAACTCCCTCCCACCACCTGCCTGGTTTTAAATCCCACCAGCACTGAGGTCCTGGTCAGGAATGTCCCAAGCCAGCTCCCCAAGGAGGCGTGAGGAGAGTAGAAAGGCCCTTCACTCACTACCCCAGGGAAAGGAGGCCTTGGGCTCCTGAGTCAGCTGAACAGGGGCAGAAACGGAGAGGGCACAGGCTCTCTCCCTTTCAGGAGATTTAGGGATAGTCAGTCAATTTGGGCCAAGTGGATATTTAGAGCTCACTGAGTTGAACTGAATTTTATCTTAGTACCAAAAGGTGCTATGCTTTTTAATGGCAACATGTTTCAAAAGTTTACATGAAACAGCATTAAACGTAAAAGTAGGGCTCACTAACATGCATTTGGAGTGAGCTCAACAATGTTTTAAAATATACACACAGGCATGAAACAGGAGAGGTAAAATATGCCAAGAAGGTTAAAAGGTTTTCTCCACATGGTGGGATTATTGTTCTTTATTTTAAATATCTTTTTAAAGGTGGCTTCCCCCCCCCTTTCACAAATGCATATGCAAAGCTTCTATAGTCAGGAAAACATCATAAAATTGCTTTGTAAATTCAGTTGGATGGCTTCTTGATTCTTAGCTAGATCAAGTGCAAATCAGCTGAAATTTGCTTTAGGGGAAGTTGAGGAGGGTCGGGGCAAACCAGGCTGGCATCACAGACACAGCCCCAAACCTTGAGACAACCTTTTTGGCTTTTCCTGCATGAGAAGCTGAACCTGTGCCCAGTTCTACAGCTTGGTGTAGGGCAACCCACAAGATAGCTGTGTGACCACAGGAATGTCCCTCTCTCAGCAACCCAGCTACATCATCTGTAATGTGGGAACAGCAACCCTTACCTCATAGGTCATAAAAATAACAGCAATAATCCTAGCAGGCCCCCTGTGGTGTGTTTTGCACCCACTTTCTCTAACCTTCACTTCACAGATGAGGAAATCATGGCTTAAAAAGATTAAGTGGCTTGCCCAGGGCTAGAGTGGAGTCAGAACTCAAACCCACCCAGGTCCCTAGCTTCAGAGATGGCTCCTTCTGCTCCTCCAGAGAGCCTCCCATGGACGAAGGTACTCTGTGATCTGGACTGCTATTATAATGATGATAACAACACAGCATCATTATTTTTGTTGTGAATTCCAAAACGCTTTTGTGCTGATATATTTAGAACCTCCCGTGCAAGATGAGACTGAAAAAGACTGCTGATTAGATTCTGTTTTGATTTGTGAAGGGAAAGTGCCTATCACAGAAATCCAATTTCCTGCTGGGTTTAGCCTCTTTAAAAGGGCTTATAGAAAAGAGGTCTGTGACTTGAAGCAAGTAATTTCCGCTTTGCGAGCCTCAGTTTCCTGACTTGCAAAGCTCATGGAGGTGGTTCTAACTGTAGCTCACAGTGTCCTGTAGGCTGTACTCTTTATGGGAACGGATTACCTGGTCTTTTCTTCCGCAGAGCTGCTGGCAGAGAGTGCTTAACCACTGCACCTCAGGTATTTCTGAGGTTAACAAAAACCCCAATCCAACCCACTGTTGTCAAGTTGATTCTGTGTAGAATTGTCCCGTTGGGTTTCTGAGGTTTTAGTTCTTTATGGAAACAGACTGTCTCATCTTTAGTATCCCAGAGGAGGGACTCAATCAATTCCATTACAATTCTAGCTTCTAAAGAGGTGTGTCTGAGTAGAATACAGCTTATCAGCCTGTTTCCACTCACTCAAAGCTTGTTCTCAAGATGAACTGTGATTTAATGTGAGTTCATTGGGTAACCCTGGTACTCTCCCTGGTACTTCCCTTGGCCAATCTGGTTGAAGTCTTGGAGGGGGTGAGGTGCTCTCTCCTTTCTCAGGAGTCCTGTCTCAAGGTCCCTGTGGGTGTCCTTGACATTCTCAACTCTCTTGTTCATCTGTCTGGCTCCACACCCTTCTGGGGTGAAGACTTTCTATGGACTGGGCCAGCCTAACCCTACATGCTGAGGACAGGCAAGCAGAAAGTAGGCAAAAAAATGATGAGGTTTCCTTGCCTCAAAGGGTGGGCACATTAGATCTCAAGGGGCAGACCCTGGGGAGGGGAGGGACTCCCGGAGTAGGCTGAAAAGAGGTGAGGAGAGAGGGCAGGGGAGGCATCGGAAATTCAGGTATTTGGTAGAAAAGAGGAAGAATGGGTAATGGTTACCAGATAGGGTGACTAACCATTCTGTTTGCCCACAACTGAGAGGAGGCCAAGGGTTCTGGGCATTTCATGACAAAATCCAGAAAGTAATTTAGCCTCCACCATTAACTGGCTGCGTGAGCCCAGGCAAGTCACTTGGGCCCTTGGAACTGCTCTTCAGTGAAAGGAGAACTGGACCGGCTCAATTTTGAAGGCGCTTCAAATGTGCTCACGGAGCTCTGGCCCCAGAAACAAGTGGCTTGGGAGGATTTTTGTGACCAGCAGAGCTGACCAGGGGAGACTCTCATGGGGAGTCGGGTGCTTTGTGGACACTCCTGCTTCAGTAGTGATTCTTATTCTTCCCCGCTATCCCTGGGCACGTGCTTCCCCCAAGCTGCCTGCCTGCAAGGTTGGCAAGATCAGGCTGGCAGGAAGGGCTCCATGTGCATGCCTGGGCCTGGGCCTGGACCCCAGGGGCGCTCCAATTAGGGGGCTGGAGGGTGGGGGCGCTCCTACCTGCAGGCCATTGGAGTACACATCGCTCTCTGAGAGTGAGTCCACCAGGTCCTCTTCATCCAGCGTGGCCCGCTTGTAGGTCGACATCTGTAAGGCCAAATGCAGCACGGACTCCCTCAGTGCCTCCATGACTCTCACATGCGAAAGGGGAAGCAGCCCCCGGCGCCTCTGCTGCCGCTGCACCGCCCCGGCTGGGACACCCGGGGGGCCAGGACACCCCGGACCTGCCTACGAACCAGCCCTTGGCTGGGGAGGGGTCCTCACTCCCCGGCCCCCCTCCACACTTATGCAACGTCGCGTCTCACCCCCAGCACCGACAACGCAGCTGCCACTAGGTGTGGTGGCCACATGCTCTTCATGCTGAGCCTGGTGACACCCCAGCCTCTGCCGCCAGGGCCCTGGGACCCGTCAGGCTGGCCCGGAGGGCGGGCCGCAGGGGCTCGGGCGGGCGGGGCGAACCTCGTACCGCCTTGCGGGCGGGGCCTGCTTACCAGGAGAGCGACTCCTTTCCCCTCCCCTTGACTTGCTGCAGAGAAGACCCCTTGCGGTTGGAGAGAGACCGAGGAAGGGGGGAAAGTGAGAAGGTGCAACTCTTTCCCCTGAAGTTGGAGCAAGGTATACCCATGAGAAGCCACTAGCTGGCAGGAAGGAGCTTTGTTCTAACTCTGCCTTCTGGTAAGAAAAATAAAGTTCTGCTTCAATAATGAGTTCCTCCAAGGCAGATCCAAAAGTTCAAGAATTAGAAGTTGCCTCCCACTTGACTTGGAGCAGGAAGAGAGAGACTGTAACCCCGTTATTGGCAAGGGATTTCCTCAGGGCTGAAAGATTGGAAAGGGGGAAAAGTAACATAAAAAAGGTAGGCGTCTGTCTCTTCAATTATTTCCACTTTCCCCCAGTCTAGAGTTCTCTGAGTGTTCATGAATTAATTTTAACAAGTTCTAGCGAACTCCCCTGATACAGAATGAAAAACCCTGCGTGTGCACGCTGAGGGTGTGAGATATAAATAAATCGATCGATACTGGTATGATCAAGGTGTGACACTTCCACCAAATCATTAAGAACCACTGCTTTGTTTTGTTGGAGAAGAGTCCTGAATATTCCACGGACTTCCAAAAGGACAGACAAGTCTGTCTTGGAGGCCGTGCAACCAGAGTGCTCATTAGAGGAAACTATGGTGAAGCTTGGCCTCTGAAGCTCGGCGTATTGTTGGGGGACGGGAGGGGGGGGGGCTAACTTTGGAGAAAGCCATGTTGAGAATAGTGGCGGGTTAGAGGACGAGAGAAAAACTACTCAAACAAGATGGAGTGTCATAGTGATTGTAACAGTGGGCTCAAGCATGTTGGTGAGGATGGAGCGCTATCAATAAGGTAAGGTTTAGCTCTGTGGTTCACAAGGTCGCTATGACTATAGTTGACCTGATGGCACAACAACAAAGGCATTGGTTCAAGTGGGAAAAAACCCAACACCCCCAAAAACACAAATCCAAAAAGCAAGGAAGGTGAACTTCCTTTCGCTATCCCCCTAAGGAGTCAAAAGCCTCAATGCAAGTTGCTCCCTCCCTAGCACCTGAGCCTCTCAGGAAACCCTATGACTCTAGCCTGGAAAAGTGGATTCTGGGCCCCCTACACTCTTCTTTTCCATTCATAAAAAATAAAAACAACCCACCCCAAACATCACAATAAACTTAAATTCATTCCATCTAGTCGGTTCTAATTCATAGTGACCCTTTGTCGGGGTTTCTGAGGCTATAATCGCGATGGAAGAGTCTGCCCATTTCTCTCCTGAGAAGCTGCTGGTGGATTTGAACAGCCAACGATGCACAACCTTCTGGTCACCAGCATAACTCCTTAGGAACTACACTACTAGAGCTTCCCTTTCCACCCATAAACTCCAGAACATCTAAACCAACAGCTCCCATAAGGGACCTTAACTTCATGTGAGATGTGAAATATACTGTATTTTACACATGTTTATCCAGCTTGTTTAAAGTTTATTCCCATAATGATTCTCAGAATCACAAATGTGTGTGACAACGAGCTTAGAGAGGGAAGGAGATGCCTACAGGCCTACAGACAGTGACAGCCACGGCTCTGGACTTGTCTCTCAGCTTCCACTCCGATAGCCAGTAATCCGTTCAAAACACAACTCATCTTGCCACTCTTGGAATAAAATTGGAATCCTTACCAGGCCTCAATAGCCCCTGCACACTTCGGCTACCTCATCTTGTGCTGTTCCCTGCTTCTCCTCACTCACTTTGGCTCTAGCTTCTGTAACTTTTAGTCATTCCTCAAATTCTGTTTCTCCTTCCCCTAAAATCTTTGTGCCTGTTCTCACTTCTGGAATGTTCTTTCCTCATTTGCATTCTTGCTATGGCTGGTTCCTGCTTCAGCTCAATTTAAATGCACCTCCTCAAATGTGCTGACATCCTAGCTAAGATGGTGGTGTGTGCTTTCTAGATGATTCTGACTCAGAGCAAGCCACAGGAATACAGAACTGCCTCACAGGATTTCTAAGGTGGTAATCTTTATGATACATAAAAGCCTTTGAGCTGTGGTGCTGGAGAAGAGTATTGAATGTACCATGGACTGCCAAGAAAACAAACAGATTCATCCTAGAGAGGATTAAACCAGGCTGCTCCTTGGAGGCAAGGATTCTGGGGCTTCGTCTGACATAGTTTAGACATGTTGTAAGGAGAGACAGGTCTTTGGAGAAGGGACATCATGCTTGGTAGAGTAGAGGGACAGCGCAGGAGGGGAAGACCCTCTATGAGGTGGATTGATTCAGTGACTGGGGTAAAAGGGATGGGTGTGTCAGAGGCAATGCGATTGGCACAGGATAGAGCAGGGTTTAGGGCTGTTGTACATAGGGTCGCGATGAGTCGCAAACAACTCGACGGCACATAACAACAACAACAATAATCTTTATGAAAGCTTAACTGTTCATATCTTTCTTCCCCAGAGCAGGGTTCAAACTGGCAACCTTTCAGTTAGCAGTTGAGCACTTAACCACTGTTACCTATTATGTTATTACACCATCAAGTTAGAACTGACAAACACAGCTGGCCTTTCAGGAGTTTTTCAGGGCAGCAGATCACATGGAAGGAGAGACTATTTTTTTTTTCCTGTGGGGCAGAGCTGCTAGTGAATTCTAATCACATGTCTTTGGTTCCTTATCACTAGGCCACCAAAACTCCCTGTTCTCTCTTGTTGTTATGTACTATCAAGTCAGAATCGACCCATAGCTGACCCTTGAGCAGATTTTTCAGGAGTAGACGGTCCATTTTTTCTCCTGTGGAGAAGCTGGTGGATTCAAATTGCAAGCCTTCGGGTTGACAGAGCAGCTCCTTATCACTATGTCAAGCAGAGCTCCCTGTTCTCTATTATAGTGCCCTATTTTCTCCTTTATAGTATTTGTTGCAGTCTGTTATTTTGTTTGGTTTTACTTATTTGCAGTCTATTTTCTTCCTCCTTTCCAGAATTTTGAGCTTTATCGGGGATAGGAATTGGTATGGTGTGACCAACAGATCATCCTAATACCTGCACACAGTGTTGCTCTAAACATTTGAAAAAGTGAATAGTGGAACAAGGGTAAACTATTCTGGGGCTGTGCCTTTAAATCTTTGTGCAGCTAACTTTTCAATGTCCAAGAACAAAGGACATTCTTCTGTAGCAGGGTGTCTGGGAAGAATTTTTATTCTGGAACCTCTCTGCCTCCCTCTCACTGGGTGAAGGAGTTCTCATTACTGTCCCAAAGACAGAAAGGATTCCCAAACCTTCTCAACTTTCTTCACTTACTGCTGAGTAAATTCTGCCCAGTGACAGTTTTCTAGGTTATAATTTTTAAAGGAGCAGATCCCAGAGGCAGATGACGGGTCTGAACCACAGACCTTTCAGTGAGCAGCTAGGCATACCACCTTTGCTCCACCAGGGCTCGTTAGCTTTGGTTACGTGGGAGATTTATCTATAACCGTGACACTTGGCATCAGGGCACACACAATTTGAGAGCACAGACTCACCTCTAAGATATGCAGCCTGAACCTAGAAGCTAGAGACTTTATACAATGAAAGAGCAAAGTTTTTAAGCTGGACAAATCTGAGTTTGAATCCCAGCATCACTCTTGTCATGGTGGACAAATTTGGTTACATCCCTTGAGCTCTCTGATCTTTAGTATCTTCATTTGTAAAATAGGGTCATCATAAAACGGAACTGACAAGGTTGTTGGGAGGATTAGGTGAATTAACCTAGTAAGTAAAGCACATAGCCCAGAGCCTGGAATTTGTAGGCACTCAGCAAATGATAGTCCTCTGTGACATCATTGCTTAATGCTCCTCTAAATTACACTTTGCAGAAGGTCAAGGACTGTAGTCTTCAATATGGATTGAAGCTAAACATCAAGAAGACAAAGATTTTCGTCACTAGGCCAATTGGCAGCACCATGACGGATGGAGAAGAGACTGAGGTTGCTTGCTTGGCTCCACAACTAACACTCTTGACATCAGCAATCAGGAAATCAAAAGATTAATTGCATTGGGAAAATCTGCTTTCAGGGACCTCTCCAGAGTGCCGAAGAGCAATTATTTCAGTCTAGAGACTAAGGTGCACCTTATCCAGGCCATAGTCTTCACAACAACATCAGAGAGCTGGACAATGACTAAGCATGGCAGAAAAAGAATTGATGCCATTGAGTTGTGGTGCTGGAGAAGAGTATTGAACGAACCATAGGCAGCATGAAAACAACTCTATCTTGAAGAGGGTGAAACCAAGAGTCTTCTTGGAGGCTAGGATTCTGAAGCTTTATCTCACACACTCTGGGCATGTGACCAGGAGGGACCAGTCCTTGGAGAAGGACATAACACTTGGAAGAGTGGAAAGAAAGACCTTGGATGAGATGGATTGACATGATAACTAGGGCAATGGGATTAGGTGTTTTGGAAGTCAGTGAGACTAGCTCAGGACAGGGCAAGGTTCAGAGCTGCTGTAGGGTCACTGTGATTTGCATGCAACTTGATAACCCGTAACAATAATAAATCGCATTTGTATGGCCCCAGTATCAAGGAGCTGCCTACCTCAAAATAAGATTTTCTGCCTAGCCTGTTAAATAAAGTGTCTCTTATTGCAGCTGCAAACTCAATCCTTCTGATGGGGCAGGGAGGAGGGGGGGATCTACCCATGACTATAGTCTTAGATATAACATCTAGTTGGAATACTGCAATCAAGCAATTCAGTTTTCATCTTTTCACGAGGAATGAAAAGGGGGTATAGCTAAGACTCAGAAACAAAAATTCTTACCACTAGACTGATAGGCTACATCATGATAAATGGAGAAACGGCTGAATCTGGCAACAACTTCATCTTACTTAGATGCACAATCAGCAAGCACCCTGGGTACCAGAAGCCAGGAAGTCAGGAGACTTGTTACATTGGGAAAGTTTGAAGTTAGGGACCTCTCCAAATTATTGAGGAGCAATGATGTCAGTTTGAGAACGAGATGCGTCTGATTCAAGCCACGGTTTTTCTGATCACTTGCTATGTATCTGGCAGCTGGACAGTAAGTAGGAAGACAGATGAAGAATTCCTTTGATCTGTGGTGCTGGAGAAGAACACGGAATATCCCATGGACAGCCAAAATAACAAACAAATAGGTCTTGGAGAAAGTATAGCCAGAGTGCTCTTTGGAAACAAATATAATTAGCTTTGCCTCACATACTTTGTAACACTGTTCTGTCCATTCGCTGTTCAGATGTTAACTTGTGGTTGCTGTGATGTTGAACACTGTGACACTGATGTGTCAAATGAGATAATGGTTACCCATAGTGGACAGTGTTTGGTGGAGCTCCTTAATTAAAACAAGCTTGGAAGCAGGAGGGTCATCCACTTCCAAAAAAGCTTGCCTCTGGAAACCCTATGAACTTGGAGAAACGATGAAAATTATACAAGTATTCAGGTCTTTCATTCATAGGGTCGCTATGACTCGTCTACGACTTGATGGCACTTAACAACAACAACAACACATACTTTGGGCATATTGCTAGAAGGGGCTATTCTTTGGAGAGGAACATGATGCTCAGAAAGGCAGAGGATTAGCAGAGGAGAGGAAGACCCTCAAGCAGGTGGACTGACATGGTGACGGTTGCAATGGGCTCTTATGTATGAGGAAGTGTGAGGATGGTACAGGATAGGACAGGGTTCAGATCTGTTGTTCATAAGGTGGCTATGGGTAGTACTTGACTAGACAGCACATAACAACAAGACTCAGAGAAGGGAGCTCTGATGGTCTAATGATAAGAAGCTGCACTGCAATCCCAAAGGCACTCAGTTCAAATCCTCCAGCTGTTCCATGGGAGAATGATGGGCAATTTCCCCGCTGGGAGGTCAGCTATGGGTCAGTTCCAAATCAATGACAAACAACAAGGCTCAGAGAAGGGTGAGGAGGTACCCAAGGTCATTCTGTATAGTGGCTGTTGTTAGATGCCTTCGAGCTAAATATGACTTAGAACAAAAGATCAGAACCCTGTTTTATCTTGCTCCATCCTCACACTTCCTGACACACAATAACCCAGTAGTGGTAGAGTGGAATTTCGTCTCGGTCTTCTAATCCCAGCCTACCACTCTTCCCATAGTACGAAGATTTTCAGATTGGGTTCTGTGTAGCTCCAGAGGTCAGCAAGGTGCCTCTGAGTAGAGTTCTCCACCCCCACCCCCCACCCCCGGATTTCTAGCTGAGGGAAGCATGGAGAAAATAGTTCTTTTAATAAAACCAAAATGGTGTGAACAATGTGTACAACACCCATTCATACTCCAAAACTATGATTTTTTTTTTGCTGTTGTTGAGAATATATATAGAACAGACACCAATCTACTGGTACAATTCAGTGACAATGATTACATTCTTTGAATTGTGCAACCATTGCTACCTTCCTTTGTTCTTCTCACAAATTCACTAATCTTTTCCCATCTAATCTTTTCAGTTGCTCTTGTCAATCTGAGCCCACAGAGATAGTTCATATAAGAACATAATGCTCATGGGACACATTTTTGAGTAGTTAAGCTTAAAGGTTGTTTGGCTTTAAAAAGAATTCAGGAGATATTTTTGGTTTAAAGTTTGACGATTACCTCAGTGCACTAATTTTAGGGGTTAATCCAAGCCTCCATCACTCCAGAAAATCTAGATTCTATGACAATTTGAAACTATGTTCTGCATATCCCCCCTTTTGATCAGATTCTTTATAGAACCTTTGATCAAAAGGTTCAATAGTGTTAGCCAGGCATCCTTCCCAGAATTCCCGAGAATTTAAGATGGAATGATCAGATAAAACTATTATCATCAAGAAAGAAGATCCAAGAACTCTTTGGACCTGGACACCCTGCATTGAGAATCTCCTGGACTCAAGGTGATAGGGAACTTCCACTAGAGCTGACAGAGAAGGAAAGCCTTCCTCTAGAGCTGGTACCCTAACTCAGACTTCCAGTCTCCTAACTAGTTAGAAAATAAATGTTTATTTTTTCCTTTTTTTAAATGTATTTATTATTATTATTATTAAATTTTATTAGTTTTAATGAACATTTACAGAGATTTTGGGTTTTCATTCATTCATTGTTGCACTGTTTTCTCCACCCTCCTCCCCAGTTCATTCTTCTTCCCCCTCCCAATGTCTGTTTTAATTGTCCAACTGCCACAGTGCTTGTCAAAGCCAGTTCTGATTAATCTCCTTTGTCAGTGTGTCCCTTGCTATTCCCTATCACTCCTCCCTGAGAGAGGCTTCACCCTGATTCATAAGGAAAAGGGGATGGCGTATTCTCTTAGCTACTTCCTGCTGAAAAGGGACGCTGTGGGTTTCAGGGTGAAGGTCTTCTCTCACTACTCTAAAGGGCCCCTTTGGCAATAGGAAACACATAGACTATTATGGAGATTGATTTTGGAATTTAGATGCACTGTTATCAGTTGTGCTTAGCCTTACATGTTCATATCCTTGAAGATGTCTCATGGAAGTGTTGCAGCCTAGAAGATACAAATTTAACTAACAAGTTAAAAGCGCATGAGTCAAAAATTGAAAAGCAATAATATTCTGAGCAGAGGTTCTAATAGTGGCACAAATCAAGTTACAGAGGTAAGGTGGTTCCATTGCCATCCTTACTCTAACTTAATTATTTTTTTAAATTTAAATTTGTTATTAATTTCAGTGAAAATCTACAGCCCAATTCACTTAAAAAAAAATCATTAATTGTAGGGAAGCTCTGGTGGCCTAGTGGTCAAGATGCTGTGCTACAATCCCAGAGGCACGTGGTTCAAGGCTACCAGCTGCTTCCCTGGAGAAGGATGGGCAGTCTCCTCCCCTGAGAATAACTGCCTCTGAAAACTTGCTGCAGGGTCAGCTCTGGTTTGGTTCTGACTTTATAGTACACAACAACACTATGAAGAATAATATACACAAATGATGCACAGTGTATGTGAATTCTGTATGAAAAACAATATAAAATTAAAGTGGAAAAATATTTTTTAAAAATTCATTCACTGCTGCATAATTTCCTTTCTCCCCACCCCCACCACATCCACTCTGCTATGCACCTCTTATTCTGGACTTTTGTCATACAAATAATGCCTAATCAATTATTTCTTTTAAACAGTTCTTTAAATTTTTGCTTATTAAAGTCATCCACTTGTGATTGTGTTATAGCAACATTCTAGTGGCCTGATAAAGAGTTGTGCTGCTATCTGAAGGTACATGGTTCGACTCTATCAGCTGCTATGGGGAAGAAAGATAGGCAATCTCCTTCTTATACAATTTATTGCCTCTGAAAACTCACTGGCAGGTCAGCTGTGACTCGATGATACACAACAACAACAATCTATGAGCTCAGGTGGCATAGTAGTAAGGACTTGTGTTGCCAATCCAAAGGCAAGAAGTCTGAATTCACCAGCTGTTTCATGTGAGAAAGATGGGCAATCTCCTTCCATGCACGTTAATGCCTCTGAAAGCCCGCTTAATGACTCCATGGTACATAATAACAGTTAACTAAGATAAGATTCTTGAAAAAGAAATCCAACTCACTGAACAGTTTCCCGACAGACATAAATCCATAACCAAGTAGACCTCACCTCGTCACAACCCTAGAGGACAAAGTAGAACTATTCCTGCTGGTTTCCAAAGTTGTAAATAGTTACAGAAGCAGACTGCCCGATGGCCACATATTCCTCCCATAGAGTAGTTGATGGGTTTGAACCATTAATCTACTGATTAGCCACTGAGGCTTACCCAGTTCACCACCAGGACTCCTTCAGTCAGGCATAAAACTAACTGTGCCCAAACCCACCGTTAGTATTTCTTAGAGGACCTGGTAAGTTTTAGGCAAGTGTTTTTTTCTTTTACACCCATCTTGAGTCTATGGGTGATAAAAACAGTAAATAAGCTTGGCTACTAAATAAAATGTTGGAAGTTCAAGTCGACCTAGAGTTGCCTCTGAAGAAAGGCCTGGCAAACTACTTCTGCAAAATCAACCACTGAAAACCCCCTGGAGCACTGTTCATACGTGTGACCGCCACGAGTTGGAACTGACTTGCTATCAGCCCGTTTAAATTCATCATTTCCCTTAAGTCTCTGGCTTACTTCCCTCTGAAGCAGGTATTATTTAGTTCCCTTTTATAGAGAATGAAACCGAGGTTTGTGGAAGAAACTTGACAAGGTGCAGCTAGACACCAACTCCCGCTTCCCCTTCCGATCTGAAATCATCCTTCTGGGACGCTCTGTTGACCCTTCCCCACCCAGGCAGGGATGGGCCCCCTGCTCTGTGTTATCACACAGCCTCTACCCTCCTACCTTCTTCTGTGAAGCCCACAGCACTCTGGTTGGGAGAACCTTGAAGGCATGGCTGAGCCTCATTAGGTCTCATCAGATTGGATCACCATGGTCCCCTCCCAGTATCCACGGCCAGGCCACCTCACTGCAGCCCATGAGTAAATGATACATGATGCTCACGTACCTCCTAAGCAGAATTGTCTGAGATGGAGCGCTGTTTATTTCCCAGCTCACAGAGGTTGAATAGTCCTTCCTGAAATGCCTGCTATAGGCCCTAAAGTGAAACTGCATCCACCTCAGACACTTAAAGGTCTTTGCTAGGTGCGTGGGTGAGCCCCGGCCTCAATCGGTAAGCAACATTGCACCACCAACAGCAGCCTGGGACCCCCACTGTCTTCACAGACTTGTTGTTGTTGTTGTGTGTACCATCAAGTAGGATCCAACTGGCACAGGAGATTGACCCCCCCCTTCTCCAGTGGAGCATCTGGTGGATTGGAACCATGTGCCTTCGGGATCGCAGGGCAGCTTCTTGCCACTAGGCGACCAGAGCTCCCTTCCCACTGTCTTTAATGATCGCCATCCCTACCCAAGCCTTAGCCTTGGCAGGTGTCACTCCCCTTTGCTAAGGTAAGCAGGAATGGGTGCAGGGAGGGGCTGGACAATATGCTACTTCAAACCTTTAGGAGGAGGGACTGGAAAGTATTATGCTAAGTGAACTAACCCAGTCCCATAAGGACAAATACTGTTCAAGACCATTATTGTAGAAATAGATAACTAGTAAAACATGTATGAGGATTTCAAGGGGGGAAGGTAGGGTAGGAGCAGAGGGGTGAAGATGGGTGGAGGGAGGGATGGGTAAAGGAAAAGGGAAAGATCTGCTGTGAAAAACAATGTATGTAAACTTTGTAAGTAAACCAGTATAAAAGAAACATTTTTTTAAAATCCCAAAACCTTTAGGAGTGGGGAGTCCATTTGAGGATTTGGAGCCAAATGTCTTAGAAATATTCATAATAGAAACAATAACAGCCAACACTGAGTGGGCAACTACTTTGTGCCGAGTCCTAACAGCAGTGTCGGGCTGGCAGAGCTGCCCATCCATTCTTCTCCCTAATTGCCTCATTTGTGGCTGTGGGTGCCACGCCCAGCACCTTGAGCTCTAGGGGAAAGGGAAGAACACTACTGCTTTGTGGAGCGCCTCCTCCACCCTGGTTTGCTCAATTCCTCTCTGATTTCTCAGAGGAAGAGTAGTCTGGGTTGAATCTCTTAAGATTCTCCTTGAGAGAGACTCCGAATGAAGGAAAGGGAATCACAGTTCCCTGCAGACTGCACAGCTTGTCCCTGGTCCCCAGCCCCACGGAGAAACTGTTCAAAGGCAGATGAGATTGGAGGGTTGTTCAGCTCAGAAAATTCCACCTGTGGAGAGTAAGAAGCCTGGGGAGAACTGGGAGATGCTGTTAACACTTGTATTACTGAATAAAGAGGCGAGCCCTTGTGTCCAATGGTTCTGGACATGGTCCCTTCTGCCCTGACTGCATTAGTCACTCAGACGGCTCCTGCGGTTGGTTTGCCCAAGGCGGGGGATCTTCAAGGAATCTTGGAGCGAGTCAGAGGCATGAAGGAGCAGCCCTGTGAGTGAAATTCAGAGGGCTGGGACTCAGAGGCCACACCCTCTGAGCTGTTCTCACATTCTCTTTCCAAGCCTCGGCTCCCTAGGGGTGCGTCCTCTGTGGATCAAAATACAAACACAAAGACAACAAAATGCAGTTGCCATCGAGTTCATTCTGACGCATGACGAGTCCATTCTGACGCATGACAATGCCATTCCAAGCAGAACTGTGTTCTTTGGTGTTTTCAAGGCTGGGACCCTTCACAGGCCTA
Source organism: Elephantulus edwardii (assembly GCF_000299155.1). Lineage (NCBI taxonomy): Eukaryota > Metazoa > Chordata > Mammalia > Macroscelidea > Macroscelididae > Elephantulus > Elephantulus edwardii. Next base: position 10,449,146 of record NW_006399778.1, on the reverse strand, counting down.
TCACCAGGTCTTTCTTCTCTGGCACCGCTGGGTAAATTCAGACTGACAACTTTTCAATTAAGCTTAATCATTCATCAGTTACTGCGTTTAATCAGCTTCTTATAGGCTTTCTAATATGTATCCATACTTGCTATGCATCAGAGAGCTTGACAGTGAATAAGGATGATAGAAGAAGAATTGATGCTTTTGAGTTGTGGCACTGAAGAAGAGTATTGAACCATGGACCAACAAGAGAGGTCCTTGAGAGGGTGAAACCACACTGCTTCTTGGAGGTAAGAATTGTGATGCTCCATCTCACACACTTTGGGCACATGGCCAGGAGGGAACCGGTCCTTGGAGAAGGACACCATGCTTGGAAGGGTGGAGGAACAGCTCAAGAGAGGAAGACCCTGGATGAGATGGATTGACACAGTAACTGGGGTAATAGGGGGGGTGTGTCTGAGTCACTCTGAGTCACAGGTTACTTGAAGGCACATAACAACAACAAGTACCCATACGATGTTAATCAAATAGTTGTAATTCAAACTCCCTGTCACCGAGGCAATTCTGACCCACAGTGATTCTCCACTCTCCATTGTGTTGTTAAGGCTGCAAATATTCCCCTTCCCCAAATTACAAATTTATTTTTTGGGGAAAGTTTATAAATGATATTTGCTTTTCAATCATTCACAGATGTTTTGTTTTATAACGTTGTAATTGATTAATGTAACTAATTTACTATAATGACTAATAAAACCATTATTATATATATTGCCTTTCCCTTCACCCAACTTTCCTATTTATTCAGCTTCACTCTTTTCGCCCTTCCTTCTCATTCCAAATAACTCTCTGGATTTAATCTGTGTGTACATCTTTTCTGGCTGCTGTAAAACTTAACAGGAGATTGATCATCTTTTGCCTGAAAATTGGAATTGCCAGAAACACAGCCTTCTGACCAGCAGCCCAACACCCTACTAGCCATCAGACCACCAACAATGATAAAAAAGTGAATCCAAACCTCAGTTCAGATTCCCACAACTACCACTTTCTGTCTGGTTTTAGGTGATTAGGTGAATGGTTTAGCCTCTCTGTGTCTCAGTTGTCTCATCTGTGACATGGGGATGGTTTCTAGAAAGAGGAAAACCCTCAATGAGATGGACTGACTCCGTATCTATAACAATGGGTTCAAGCCTGGCGGCGATTTTGAGAACGGCACAGGGCAGGGCAATGCTCCCAGGATTGCTGTGAATCATAGATGACTTGATGGCACCTAACAATAACAACTACAGCAACTATTAAGTGAGTTAATATAAGTAAAACAGGACAGTACTGGGCACATAGCAAGTACCTACTCACGATATTATTATTACTAGACAAAGGATTAGTCTTCTTATGACAAGATACAAGGCTCAAAAAGTCCTTAATAGATCTTTACCAACTGAAGAATGAAGTTTGAAGATTGGCACCTGAGGACTCCCCATTCTGGACAAGACCTACCTCTCCAGGCTCATTCCTCACCTACTCTTTTCCACAGGTGTATGGCTATCTATTACCCTGTCTCTTTACCTAACAGAATTCACTTGGCAGGCCCTGTGGGCAAGCTGAGGGGCAATTATGAGAAAGACATATTCCTTCCTCTTCTGGGGCTTGTTATGCCCTGTCTCTTTCAACACCATACTCTCTCCACCCTAACCACTGTCCTCATCTCGGGCCTGCCTCCTCCATGAAGCCCTTCCCTCTGGTGTACTCGAAGCACAGTGCCTGCATGACATTCAACTTGTCTTCTTGGAATGAAAAGCACCTGGAGGAGCTGGGCAAGTTACCTTATTACCTCCATCCCTAGTGCCTACGCAGAGCCTGGTACCTGGATAACTGGTTAACTTATACGCCAAATGTCTCCTAAAGCTCAAGCATCTGTGATACAAGGAAGAAATAGACCTTAGTTGCTTGTTAGGGAGTCCTGGTGGCCTAGTGGTAAGAAGTTGTGCTGAAATCCCCAACGCACACAGTTCAAATCCACCAGCTGGTCTGTAGGTGAAGAACGGAGAATCTTCTCCCATGTGATTAACTGCCTCGGAAAACCCTTTGGAGGGTCAGTTATGGTTCGGTTCCAACTCAATGGTACCCAACAACAACAGTTGCTTGTTAAGGAGCCCTGATGGCATAGTATGTAACAAGACAGGCCGCACTTGAAAGGTCAGCGATTCCACTCCACCAGCTGCTCCACGTGAGAAAGACAGGCAGCTTTCATTTACAGCTTCACAAACCCAAAGGGGTTTGCTATGAAGTGGTGCTCACTTGATGGCAATGGATAGTGCAGTTGCTTGATGGACATTTATTTTGAAGTAAAATCCAAAGAGGACAACTTTGGACAAGAGATAAGGGAATAATGATTATTCCTGAAGATGACATCAAGTGACAACTATCGTTGCTATTACTGACATTTCTCAGTTTCTTTTATAAGAAATTTCCGTGTAACTAAATTCCTTTTAAATTTACCACAAAGTTCTAAAGAAGTGAACGGCTTCCTTGTTCTCTGTTAACAGAAATCATAGGAGTTGGCCTATATTCCTTCGTTTCCTCGGCTGGTAGGAAGCTCATAGATTCAAAACTCATCAGTGGGAACTCTCCTAACCTTTATGGTCAACTTTTGCCTGGTCCACATTTTCCACTCTATTTTTCCTAATCCTGATTTTCTGTCCCTATTGTTTCATTAAATGTGTAGTAGTCATAAATCCATAATGAATCTTTTGTGGGATAAAATGATTTAGGAATGGCCTATTTCAGGAATCTTCCCTAGCCCACGCTCCTGGGAATGCAGACTCAAGATATTCAGATATTCACTGAGTAGTGAGAAAACTGAGGCAGCTAAGAACAGACTAGGGTCCAATCCCAGTGCGTCTGGCTGACTCTGGGTCTGTTATTTCCCCTCTTGGCTCCTCAGTTTTTCCATCTATAAAAAGGGTTGCTATATAGATTAAGTGAGCTGAAATATTAACTTCCTCAGCTACATCAGCCCATCCTCAAGGGACCTGGCATATGAAGGTGACACTGCACCACCCAGCTACATCTGCTTCTCTTCATTTTCTTTCATGACCACTCCCTGCTTGCTGAAACTGAGGAGGACCTGAAGCACTTGCTGCAGAGGGTCAAGGACTGCAGCCTCCAATATGGATTGAGGCTCAATGTCAAGAAGACAAAGATTCTCACCACTGGGCCAATTGGCAGCATCAGGATGGATGGTGAAGAGATGGAGATTGTTCACAGCTTTAGTTTGCTTGGTTCCACAGTCAACAGTCTTGGCATCAGTAGCCAGGAAATGAAAAGGCATATTGCGATGGGAAAGTCTGCTGTTAGGGACCTTTCCAAAGTTCTGAAAAGCAATGGTGTGTCTCTGGAGACCAAGGTGCATCTGATACAGGCCATGGTCTTTGCAATCACTTGTTATGCATCAGAGAGTTGGACAATGACCAAGGAGGATAGCAGGAGAATTGATGCCTTTGCCTGAGCTGTGGTGCTGGAGAAGAGTATTAAGGGTACCATGGACTGCTAGGAAAACAAACAGATTCATCCTGTAAAGGGTTAAACCGGGTGGCTTCTTGGAGGCAAGGATTCTGAGGCTTTGTGTAACATACTTTGGACATGTTGTAAGGAGAGACCAGTCCTTGGAGAGGGACATCATGCTTGGTAGGGTAGAGGGACAGCGCAGGAGGGGAAGGCCCTCTATGAGGTGGATTGATTCAGTGACTGGGGTAATTGGGATGGGAGTGTCAGAAATGGTGCAATTGGCACAGGACAGAGCAGAGTTTAGGGCTGTTGTACATAGGGTCGCTATGAGTCGCAAGCGACTCGACGGTACATAACGACAACAACAACAACAACAACTCCCCTTGGCTTCTGCTGTGATGCCTATTTTCTGCCTTTTCCCTTAGTTCAGCTATCAGGGACGGGGCACTGGTCTGGCCCTGCTACTGTCCAGATGGTCAAGGTTAACGTCAACAATTGTTAAGTCATAGTGATGATATGTACTCTTGACACATGATAAAAACAGCATTTGAATTTCATGATCTTCCTCACCAAAGAACATTTCCCTGTTCCAAACATGAGAGGGGGAAAAAAAATCAAATTCCCACTGAGGGCAATTTTACAAAACACTTGACTAGGCGTCCTCAAGACCGTGAAAACCACCAGAAACAAGGGAACAGGCATCTCCAACATCTCTGTCCAAGAAGAGCCTAAGAACGACATGATAAGTGACTGTAACGTGGTATCTTGGCCGGGATCCCAGAACAGAGGACAGTCATTAGGAGGAAGTGAGGGAAATCTGGACAAAGGACATTCATTAATGATAATGTATCAATATTGATGCAAAGACTATGATAAATTCACCATATAATGTGCAATGTTAAAAACAGGAGAAACTGGATGCGGGATATAAGGAGCTCTCTATACTATCTTCGCAGCAATCCTCAAAATTGAAAGTTGATCTAACCCAAAAACGTTACTCAAACAGATTGGAGTCCCGGACCCCTGGCACAGCACTGCCCATTTCCCTTAGTTCACCTTGACTTACAATCATCCTGTGGAGTAAGCTCAGGAGCCCCGCTTTACAGATCTTCTACATCTAAGGTTTGGAGCAAGAAAGCAGCTTGTCACTTAGTGGCTGAGGAGACACTTGAATCCCAATGGTCCTGACCCAGGATCCAGGCTCTCTTCTCATCTTGTACCTCTGCCCTGGCATGAGCTCTCTAGGTTGACAGCCTCCAAAATGCTATAAGGTGCCCGATCCTGGGAAGCGGGACACAGAGATATAACTGGTTGCTGGGTGGAGCAAATAGTTTGCAATTAAGCACTAAACTAAAGGCGGATGGTTTTAACCCATTCAGAGGCACATCGGAAGAAAGGCCTGGTGACCTGTTTCCCTAGAGATAAGACAACTCCAAGGAGCAGTTCTACTCCACAACATATGGGGTTGCCACGAGTTGGAACTGACTCTGCCTCCCAGGGGCCCTGGCTCAGTACTGAAGTTTTGGTTCCTAGAGCCAAGGAATTAAAAGGAGGCAAAGGCTCGTTCACAGAAAGGGGGAAGCTTGTGGGAGTAGGGGCAGTGGTCTCCTAAGATTCAGGGAGACTCTTGAGGTGCAGAGCATATGGGGACAAGGCTGTGAGCAGCTTCCTCTGAGAACACAGCAGCCCTGACAGCCAGTGAAGAGATCACCCTGATCTGGACCACAGGCCCCAGGTTGGGCTTTCCAAAGGCTGGCTGTGGGTAGTCTGGTCACACATCCTGAGAGCTAGTATATATTCACCCACCAGCTTGGCACTGTCTCAATTATTTGGGGGCCGCAACTGATGCTGAGAGCCTTGCTTAATGCTGCCAAACCACTACCTCAGCACCCACTGGAGAGGCCACTCCGACCTCAGCCCCAAACCTGGCCAGCAGCTTTTCTTATCACTTCGTGGCCCCGGCTCGCCATACCACTGGCCCACCCACTCTCACGCACAGCTCCTACCATCTCCCACCTCCCTGACAGCCACCATTTACCCACGCCCTCTGAGCTCTCCCTCAGTCCCTGGAAGCCTTCCTTGATTAACCTCTGCTACCCTTCACCTCCAGTTTCAACTCTCCCAGCAGGCTCCAAGCAGAATTTTCTAAACAAATTACATTATCAATTCACTCCTTTACTTTGCATGTCAGCTCCTAGGAACTGGCAGAATAAACCACCAACCTTGGCCTGGTTTCCAAGCTCTCCCTTCCTCCCCCTTCGCTGGAAGCTGGCTCCTTCCCAGCCTCATCTCTGAGAGCTCCTCCTTCACATGCTCAAATCATAATCAAATATATCCAGTTAGTTCCCCTAAACACACCCTGCTTCCCTCTTCCAGGCCTCTACATGTCCACTGCCTCCCACCCTCTGACTGTAATCGTGTTTCTCTCCTTTCCCTGGCTCACTCCTCAACCCAGAGCATCTTTTTCTAGGCAGCCTTGTCTGAATGCCTTGTGGTCCTTCCTGTGTGCTCCCCAGCAGCATCCACCTGCCTCCATGACTGCTGTAGTGGCCACACCCACCTCAGTCCTCAAACCTGGCCAACACCTTCCCCATCATTCCCTGGCCCAGGCAGATCACAGTACTAACTCACGCACTGCCTTCGAGTCGACAGTGACTCACGACAGTCCTTCCTCAGACTTCCAAGGCTGTAAATCTTAATAAGAGACCTCTCATTCTTCTCGCACAGAGTGGCAAGTCTGAATGATGATTTTGCGATTTGGCACCCCACCAATCTGGCAGCACACCATTATACCACCAGAGCTCCTGCCCAGGATCTAGTAAAAAAAAAAAAAGTATCGCCCAATAAATTTTAGCACGTGTGACAAGTTCAGAAAGGATCAGCTCTTCAATTAATTTTGAGAATGATGGAGCAATGGCTAAAAGCTCAACTGCTAATTGCAGCTGATGGTTTGTGGTTTGAATTAACTCAGCAGTTCCCACAGGAGAAAGATCTAGTCATTTTCTTCCATAAAGATTAGGGCCAATAAAACCTTCTGGGGAAGTTCTACTCTGTCAAGGCTCTGAGTCAGAGTCAACTAGATAACATCCCAAAACAGCACTGCATGCCTGGATGCCCTGAATGGTGCTGAACGCTAACACACTTGGCTGCTACCCAAGAGATTGGAGGTTCAAGTCCATCCACAGGTGCCTTGGAAGAAAAGCTTTGACAATCTACTTCTGAAAAATCAGCCACTTGAAAACCTATGGAGCATAGTTCTACTCTGACACACGTGGACTGCCGTGAGTTAGAGCTGACTTGATGGCATACAAACAAACAACACATGCCAGGCACTGGGACTAGTTCCTGATTCTTCCTCAATGCACAGTGTAAAGTAACTGAGGTTCGAAGAGGGTTAATTAAATGCCCAGAATCCGACTATAAATAACTATAACATCTACACTCTATAATAAATTATCTATTTATAATCTATAAATAACAAGGCCGAGACTGAATCCACGTTTATCTAACCTGAAAGCTTATGGGTTTGCCACTATCACAAGTAAGATAGTGGCCACCAGCTTCTTCACCACCCAGCCCCGCCTCTACTGCTGCCCACTCTATCCTTACCACTTCGGGAGTCATCTCTCAGTCAGAGGAAACGGTCCAAGCTGTCTGCTGTGATGCTCATGGAGCACTGAGTTATAAGACAGACCAGAAACCAGGGGCTGGGCCTGACTCTGGGGCAACCCCTAGTTACCCTGGACCTTCTCGAGCTCCAGCACTCCCAGTGTGATCTAAGCTGTGCAGAACCACCAGGATGGGCTCCTTCCAAGCTGAGAAGACCAAGTGTGCCTGCATAATTTGCTGATCTAATCACACAAAATTTAGGACCAAGTTAATCTGTCTCATTTGATGATATTCATCGAGATGATGACCGAGCTGCCTGGCTGAGCCGTAATTAGGCTCATCCAGGAAGCAGCTCACGGAAATGGCTGTAATTAGTATTTGTGTTATCCAGGTGGGCAGGGAAGTGGGGGCTGAGATGAGGGCAGGAAGTAGGTGGGGCAGGAAGCTTTTGGGGATTCTCAGATACATGAATGGAGGGTGTCTGGGGTCCTTAGAGTTAATATTGGGCTCTGTGCCAACCAAATCATATGAATGATCTCACTTATAAACTCATGATATAAGAGTTTTGGGTGATGAAATAGGTTCAGAGAATTTCCATTTATTTGTCCAAAGAGCCAGTGGAAGTTCACAGCCCTCCCCATTTCTCTCTCCAGCACAGGTGATGTCCAGGACAGTGGAGAGGCAACAGATCCCAATTCTGGTCCTAGTTCTGACACTACCTCATCCCAGGCCTCAAAAAGTAACTTCTCTCCAGAACACAGAGAGGTGTGTCTCCAAGTTGGGGATAACTGAGAATATGAACTTGGGAGCTAGGCTTCTTATATTCTAATTCTTGATCAAGCAAAGACTCCTTTGATTCTAATCCTTGGCCAAATCACCTTACCATCTAAGCCTCAGTTTCCTCATTTGTAAAATAGAGATAAAAATGACATCTCCCTAAGAGGATCTTGCTACACATTGGCGAAATAAAATGGACTAGCATGGGATCTTCTGCATCAGACAATCATATGTTCTACTACTGCAGTGGAAATGAAAAGGTGAGGAAAAATGGGGTCACATCCATAGTTAAAAAGATAATTTCTGGATCCATCTTGAACTACAATGTTATGAGTGATACAATATCCATACTTACCCCTGTTAATAACACTGTCACTCAAATCTATGCTCCAATAACCAGAGCCAAAAAAGGAGGAAAGAGGTAACTTCTACCAACTGTTGCAGTCGAAAATCAATAAAACATGCAACCAAGATGCATTAATATTAATGAGTGGATGGAATGCAAAAGTTGGGAAGAGGGAAGAAGGATTGGTAGGAAAGAAGGTAGTTGGGAAACATGAACTTGGTGACAAAAACGAGGCTGGAAATTGATAGAATTCTGCACAATTAATGATTCATTGCAAATACCTTTTGTAAGAAACAGTGACTATATACATGGGCTTCATCTGATGGCCTACATAGGAATCAGACTGGTTACATCTGTGGGGAAAAAAATCATTGGAGAAGCTCAGTATCAGCTGTGAAAACTAGGTCAGGTGCTGATTGTGGAATAGACTATCAACTACTCATATGAAAGTTAAAACTGAAAGTAAAGAAAATGAAATCAAGTCCACAAGAACCAAAGTTTAACCTTGAGTCTATCCCACCGAAATTGAAATACCCTCTCAGGAACAGGTTTGAGACTTTGAACACTAGTAAGCAAAGGGCAGGTGAGCTGTGAGAGGATATCAAGAATATCATCAATGAAAAATCCAAAAGGTTATCATAAATATGGAGGAAGAAGAAAAGACCAAGAAGAATGTCAGAATAAACTCCAAATATTACACTAAAGCACCAAGAAGCCAAAAGCAAAGGGAAGAAATCAAGAAGTTAAGGAGCTGAACAGAAGATTTCAAAGGGCAGCTCGGGAAGACAAAGCAAAATATTACGATGAAATGTGCAATGAGCTGGAGCCAGAAATCAAAAGGGATGAACTCGCTTGGCATTTCTTAAGTTGAAGGAACTGAAGAACAAAGTCAAGCCTCAAGTTGCGATATTAAGGTTGCTGTGGGCAGAATATTGAATGCCCTAGGAAGTATCAAAAGAAGATGGAAGGAGTATACAGAGTCACTATAGCAAAAAGAACTGGCTGACACAGAAGAAATTCATGAAACAATGTATGATCAACAGGAAATGGTGATGAATGAGGAAGTTCAAGCTGCTTTGAAGGAACTGGTAAAAAGCAAGGCACCAGGAATTGACAGCATACCAACTGACATATTTCAATAAACAGGTGCTTGTCTGGATGTGTTTACCAGGTTGTGCCATGAAATCTGGAGGACAACTACTTAGTCAACTGACTGGAAAAGATCCATATTTATTCCCATTCCCCAAAAAAGGCAACCAGACAAGAGTGTGGAAATTATGGGACAATGTCACTCATATCACACACAAGCAAGATGCTGCTGAAGAGTATTAAGACTGGACTAGTAGATCAATAGGGAACTGCCTGATGTGAAAGTTGGGTTTAGAAGATGCTGTGGCATAAGGGACTTTATAGCTAATGTAAAATGGATCTTAGCTGAAAGCAGAGAGAGCACCAGAGGAATGTGTGTGTTTCATGGACTCTGCAAAGGCATTTGAGTGTGTGGATGACAACAAATTTTGGCTAACCTTGAAGAGAATGGGAATATCAGAACACTTATTTTGCTTATGTGAAACCTATACTTGGACCAGGAAGTAGTCCTCAGAACAGATTAAGGAAACACTTGCATGGCTCAAAATCAAGAAAGGTATATACCAGGGATGCATCCTATCTCCATACCTTTTCAGTCTATATGGAGATCATTTGGGAGGCTGGACTCTATGAGGAGAAATGTGGAATCAAGATTGGAGGAAAACACATCAACAACCTGATGATGTAACCTTGCTTGCTCAAACTGAGGAGGATCTTAAGTGTTTGCTGCAGAAGGTCAAAGACTGCAGTCTTCAAAATGGATTGAAATTCAACATCAAAAAAAACAAAGAATCTCACCACTACTCCGACTGGCAGCATCACAAAAGACGGGGAAGAGATTGAGATTGTTAATAATTTTAGCTTGCTTAGTTCCATAATCACTCTTGGCACCAGCAGCCAGGAAATCAAAAGATAAACTACAATGGGAAAATATGCCGTCAGGGACCTCTCTAAATTGCTGAAGAGCAATGATGTCAGTCTAGATACTAAGGTGTGCCTGATAGAAGCCATGGTCTTCACAATTACTTGTGTGACTGTAATTCTGCTATGTATCAAAGAGCTACGTGTGTTCTGTTACACTTTGTGCCAAGAAATCTGGAGAACAACCACTTGGCCAACTGACTGGAAGAGATCTATATTTGTTCCCATTCCAAAGAAGGGTGACCCAACTTAGTGTGGGAACTACAGAACAATATCATTGATTTCACGTGCAAGCAAGATTCTACTGAAGATTATACAAAAACGACTGGAACAGCACATCAGCAGAGAACTGCCAGA
>NW_006399778.1:10427558-10438416 GCF_000299155.1 Elephantulus edwardii | reverse complement strand
ACCTATACTTGGACCAAGAGGCAGTCGTCAGAACAGAGCAGGGTAACACTGCATGGTTCAAAACTGGGAAGGGTGTACGCCAGGAATGTGTCCTATCTCCATACCTTTTCAACCTGTATCAGAGCAGATTATCCGAGAGGCTGGGCTCTAAGAGGAGAAGTGTGGCATTAGGATTGGTGGAAGATCTATTAACAATCTGCATTATGCAGATGACACAACCCTGCTTGCTGAAATGGAGGAGGACTTCATGCACTTGCTGCAGAGGGTCAAGGACTGTAGACTTCAGTATGGACTGAGGCTCAATGTCAAGAAGACAAAAATTCTCACCACTGGACCAATTGGTAGCATCAGGATGAATGGCGAAGAGATTGAGATCATTCACAGCTTCAGTTTGCTCGGCTCCACGGTTAACACTCTTGGCACCAGCATCCAGGAAATAAAAAAACGTATTGCGATGGGAAAGTCTGCTGTTAGGCACCTCTCTAAAGTACTCAAGAGCAATAGTGTCTCTCTGGAGACTAAGGTGCGCCTGATACAGGCCATGGTCTTTGCAATCACTTCTTAGGCATCAAAGAGTTGGACAATGATTAGTGGGGATGGTAGGAGAATTGATGCCTTTGAGCTGTGGTGCTGGAGAAGAGTATTGAATGTACCATGGACTGCCAAGAAAACAAACAGATTCATCCTGGAGAGGGTTAAACTAGGCTACTCCTTAGAGTCAAGAATTCTGGGGCTTCATCTGACATACTCTGGACATATTGTAAGAAGAGACAGGTCCTTGGGGAGGGACATCATGCTTGGTAGGGTGGAGGGATAGCGCAGGAGGGGAAGACCCTCTATGAGGTGGATTGATTCAGTGACTGGGGTAATCGGGATGGATGTGTCAGAGGCAATGCGATTGGCACAGGATAGAGCAGGGTTTAGGGCTGTTGTACATAGGGTCGCTATGAGTCACAAACGACTCGACGGCACTTAACAACAACATCAAAGAGCTGGACAATGACTAAGAATGATAGAAGAATCAATGTCTTTGAGTTGTTGTGCTAGAAAAGGAGTTCTGAGCATACATACCATGGACTGCTAAGAGACTTAACAGATCTGTCCTGGAGAGGGTAAAGCCAACTTGCTCCTTTGGAGGCAAGGATTTTGAGAATCCATCTCACATACTTTGGGCATGCTGCCCAGAGGGACCAGTCCTTGGAGAAAGATATCAGGTTTCGAAGGGTAGAGTGACAGTGCTAGAAAGGAAGGCACCAGATGAGTTGAATTGACTCAGTAACTGAGGTAATGGGAGTAGGTAGGTGTATCAGAGACAATGAAATTGGGTCAAGATAGGACAGGGTTCACAGCTATTGTACATAGAGTCATAATGAGTAGCAGGCGACTTGATGGCACATAACAGCAACAACAACAATAGGAAGTTGAGGATTAATAAACAACAAAAAAAGCTTAGAATAATGTCTGCATATTGTTATACTATATTGGCCTGTGCTCATGGTCTTGAATGCCCAGCCTCAACAGGACGTCAGGGTTTGTCTCAGAGATAAAAAAGGCAAATAGCCCGCAGACAGTTCATACAATAAAAGTAATGGAGTCATTGTGAAAATAGTGTGTTTGGAGTCAGTTTTTCCATAGGTGAAACAGGGAGGTAGTTACTGGATTAGAACAGTGGCTCTCAAACCATTTTTCCAATCGAATGTTGGTGTTTAGGTGCTGTCGAGTCAACTACAACTCAGCAACAGATCTGAACCTTGTCCTATCCTGTTCCATCTGCATCACTCCTGATATACTTGAGCTCATTTTATAGTCACTGTGGGGATCTCTCTTGTTGAGGTGTCTTCCTCTCTTTTGCTGACCCTCTACTTTTTTAAGTACGATGTCTTTTCCCCAACTCTTCTCCTAACAACATATCCAAAGTACATGAGACAAAATTTCATCATTTTTGCCTCTAAGGAGAACTCTGGTTGCACTTTCTTTAAGACATATCTGTTCTTTTAGCAGCGCATGGGATATTGAGTACTCCTCTTTAACATATGAATTTTCAGGCATCGATTCTTCCTCTTAATAACAATGTTCCTTAGACATTGTCCATCTTTCAGATGCATAGCAAGTAATCTGAAATAACATGGCTTGAAACAGGGTACCTTAGTCTTTAAAAGACATTGTGCTCCTTAGTACCTTGGAAAGGTCCTTGACAGCAAATTTTCCCATCACAACATGCCTTTTGATTTCTAGGCTTTGGTACCAATGCTCTTGATTATGTATCCAAGTAATACGAGATCACTGACAACTTCAATTTTTTTTCTCCATCTATCACGATGTTGCCTACTGGCTCTAAGTTGGCTAAATCTCATGAGACCTCTTATTTTAAAAAAACAAGAGACTAACTAAATCTCAAAGGATCCAGTATGTTTAAAAATTCCTACCATACCATTTGAGAATATAAGATCTTTAATTGAAGCTGTCACCATGGTAGGGGGACAAGGCAATGGAACCCTGAGCACTTGATGTCCCCATACCCTGACCTTGAATGTGACTTCCCCAGGGTTTCTAAGGAAGAGTCTGAAAACCACTCAAGAACATGTCTCTCTAGTTTTATGACAGACAATAAAACACTGAGACAACAGGTGGAGGGATGGAAGGAACCATGGGGAAGGACAAATCTGACTAATGACATACTGTTCTCTAGTGCTCTGGCTCAGCAAAAACCTAGTTGAAAAGGGGTGTGTGACTCCTCCTGACCTTCTGTAAGCACACAGGTTCCAAAGTACTAGTTGGGGTGTTTCTTGTTTTCTTCTTCAGAGCCATATGTGTGAATCCACCTCTCGTCTGTTTGGCATACTGCGCCGGCCTGTATGTTGTTGTGATGTTCTAAGTTATGCCACCAATATTTGAAATATCTGGAGTGAATCAGTTGCAACAGAGATCGCAGGCTAACAGAGACTAGGAAGAACAACTGGGCAACTTCTGAAAAAGAAAAAAAAAATAAATAAAATTGGCCAGCTGCAATCTGAGAGAATGCCAGCAGATGGATCCCTCAAGTTGGTCACTCATTCACTCATTGCTGTTGAGTTGGAACCGTCCATGGCCAGTTTACAGATTTTCAGAAGTTGTAAATCACACAGGAGGAAACTGTCCATCTTTTCCCTGGGTAGAAGCTGGCGGATTCAAACCACTTGCATTTGGGTTAACAGTACAACTCCTTACTCGCTAGGCTATCAGAGCTCCCTTCCAGTTGATAGGCCCTCCAAAACTGGGGAAGGTCTGTTCTGACAAAGTAGAGTCAACCTTAATGACGTGGATGGAGTAAAGCTTTCAGAAACCTCATTTGCTGTTATTTGCAGCTGTTTCTTCTCATAACTCAAAATGAGAAGAAACAGCTGCAAACATCTAAAATGTAAATGGCATGTGTATACTGTACAAAGTATGACTCTAGACAGAAATCCTGGGCCTTATTAGTGAGCTGAAATGACTGGTATTGGCAATTGTGAATCAGACAATCATATGGTCTGTTATGCCAAGAATGACAAATTGAAGATTAAAGGTATTACATTCATTGTCAAAAATACTTTAAGATCTAACTTGAAGTAAAATGCTCTCACTGATAGGATAATATCCCTGTGCCTACAGGAAACTAAGTTACTGTGACTGTTATGAAAACTTAAGCACCAATCACAAAGATAAGGAAATGAAGATTTTTTTTTAACGAGCTTCAGCAGTCTGAAATTGACCAAACAGGCAATCAAGGTGCACTGAAAATGAAAGGAGACAAGGCTGCAAAAGTTTGAAACAAAAAAAGGCCAGTAATGGAGAAAATATGGCCTTAGTGATACAAATGACATAGGACATTGTATGGGACAATTTTGGAAGGCCAATGACCAACTCATTGCAAAATACTCTCTTTTTCATTAATGGCAACCATAAAAGTGAGCCTCACCAGATGGCATAACAAGAATCAAACTGACAACCACTGGGGAAATAGATGACAGAGAAGCTCAATATTACCACTTGGAACAAGGCCAGCAGCCAATGGTGGAACAGACCACCAATTGCTCATATGCAAGTTCAAACATAAGTGGAAGAAAAGGAAAATAATTCCACCAGAGCCAAAGCAGTCTTGAACCCATCCTATCTTAGAGACATCTTAAGAACAGATCTGGCATACCCAACATTTATGACAGAAGGCCAGATGAGTTGTGGGATGACCCTGAGGGCATTATTTAAGAAGAAAGCACAAGGTAATTAAAAGGACAAGAAGGAAATCAAAGGCCAAAATGGATGTCAAGTGAGACCCTGAAATTTGCTCTTTAATGTACCATAGCTACAACTAAAGAAAGAAATTATGATATAAACAGAAGTCTTTAAAGTTTGGCTTGTTGTTACATGCTGTCGAGTTGCCTGTGACGCATAGTAATGCTGTGTACAACAGCCCTAAACCCTGCTCTATCCTGTGCCAATCTTATTGTCTCTGATACACCTACTCCCATTACCCCAGTCATGGAATCAATCCATCTCATCGAGGGTCTTTCTCTCTTGTTCTGTAATAAGAAAACAAATTATAATGAACTGTACAAAGACATACAGTAAGATAGTCAAAAAGAAGAATTGCCATTTTCAAGCTGAAAGAAGTGAGAAAGAAAATCTAGGCTTAAGTTTACAGTACTGATAGATTCCATAGGGAAAATATTGAATGATGTAGGGAGCATTAAAGAAGATGGATGGTGATACTGGTACAGCGACAGACACAAGAGGCCAGTGGACAGAATCGAGACCCAGAAACCAAACTGTCTATGAATGCCAAAACTGGAAAGGCAGCTACCTGGCCAGGTGACTAGAAGAGATCCATATTTGTTCCCATCCCCAAGAAAGGTGATCCAACAGAATGTGGACATTATCAAACAATATCATTGACACTGTTGTTGTTAAGTGCTGTCAAGTCGTAGAGGACTCATAGCGACTCTATAAATGAAAGTTCTGATCACACATAACTTATCAATGTTTCTCTAAGTCCAAAGAGTTTCCGGAGGCAAGCTATTTAGGAAGTGGATGCCACTCCTGCTTCCAAGCCTGTTTTAATTTGATACTCCACCAAACACTGTCAACCATGGGTAACCATTATCACATCTGACACATCAGTGTCACAGTGTTTAGCATCACAGCAACCACCATTACCTCTGTACAGCAAATTGACAGACCAGTGCTAAACTACTTAGAAGAATGTTGGACCGAAAACACTTAAGATCAGGCCTGAAGGCCCAAATGTCTTTTTAAATATGAGGCTAAATCCAATCAGCTCACATCCAATTGCGAGCAACATTCCCACCCAAGCCTCAGCCAAAACAGAAAACACACCTTTGTAGAATCCAGCTGCTCCAGTCATCTTCCAGAATTGGAAAGCAGCCCCATATGCAAGTAAAATATTGCTGAAGCTTATCCAGCCAAAAACAATATGTTGTTGTTATGTGCTGAGTCACTTGAGACTCATAGCAACCTTATTTACAAGAGCTCTAAATGCTGTTCTATTCTGTGCCAACCTAGCCATCTCAAACACACTCATTCCCACCACTCCACTCACAGAATCGATCTGTCTCGTCTCATCGAAGGTCTTCCTCTCCTGCTCCGCCCCTCCCCTCTGCCAAACATGATGTCCCTCTCCAAGGACCAGTCCCTCCTTGCAACATGCCCAAAGTATGTCAGACTAAGCTTCAGAATCCTTGACTCCAAGGAGCATTCTGGCTTCACCTTCTCCAGGACAAACCTGCTTGTTCTCCTAGCAGTCCATGGTATATTCAACACTTTTCTCCAGCACCACAACTCAAAGGTATCAATTCTCTTTCTGTCATCCCTATTCACTGTCCAACTCTCTGATGCATAGCATGTAACTGCGAAGACTATAGCCTGGATCAGGAGCACCTTAGTCACCAGCCTGACATCGCTGCTCTTCAGTACTCTTGAGAGGTCCCTCACAGCCAACTTTCCCAATGCAACTCGTCTCCTGATTTCCTGGCTGCTGTTACCAAGAGTGTTGACTGTGGAGCCACGTAAACTAAAACTGTTAACTATCTCTATCCCTTCAACATCCATCCTGATGCTGCCAGTTGGCCCAGTGGTGAGAATCTTTGTTTTCTTGTGTTGAGCTTCAATCCATATAGGAGGCTGTAGTCCTTGACCTTCAGCAGCAAGCGCTTCAGGTCCTCCTCAGTTTCAGCAAGCAGGGTTGTGTCATCTGCATAACACAGGTTGTTGATGACTCTTCCACAAATCCTGATGCCACATTCCTCCTCGCACAGTCCAGCATCTCGGATGATCTCTTCTGCATACAGACTGAAAAGGTATGGAGACAGAATACATCCTTGATGAACCCCTCATCTTGATTTTGAGCCTTGTAGGGTCTCCTTGCTCTGTTCTGACGACTGCCTCTTGGTCCAAGTATAGGTTTCGCATTAGCATAATCAACTGTTCTGGGATTCCCATTCTTCTCAGGTCAGCCACGGCTTGTTGTGATCCACACAGTCAAAAGCCTTTGCATAGTCAATGAAGCACAGATAGACATTCTTCTGGTATTCTCTGCTTTCTGCCAAGATCCATCTAACATTAGCTATAATATCTCTAGTACCACAACCTCTTCTAAATCAAGCCTGCACATCTGGCAGTTTTCTGTTGACATATTGTTCCAAACGTTTTTGGATAATTTTCAGCAGAATCTTGCTTGCATGTGATATTAATGATATTGTTCGATAATTCCCACACTCTGTTGGGTTACCTTTCTCTGGAATGGGAACAAATATCGATCTTTTCCAGTCAGTCAGCCAGCTGGTTGTCCTCCAGATTTCCTGGCACAACCTAGTGAGTACATCCAGGGCGGTGTCTGTTTGTTGAAATATATCAATTGGTATGCTATCAACTCCTGGAGCCTTGTTTTTTTGCCAATTCCTACAGAGCAATTTGAACTTCCTCCTTCATCATCACCATAGGCTCTTGCTCATATGTTATTTCATTAAATTCTTCTGTGTCAGCCAATTCCTTCTGATACAGTGATTCTGTATAATCCTTCCATCTTCTCTTAATACTTCCTTGATTATTTAACATTCTACCCAAAGTGTCCTTAACTACTAGACGTTTAGGACGGATTTTGAAAAGGCTTTGGCAACAGAGATGTCACTGTTGATGTCAGATGGATTTCAGAAGACTATCATGTTTCATTGACTATGCAAAGGCATTTGACTGTGTGGATCATTATAAACTATGATTAACATTGAGAAGAATGGGAATCTCAGAATTATGCTCATACCAAACCTCCAGCTAGACCAAGAAGTTGTTGTCTGAACAGAGCAAGGGAACATTGCCATTGAGTTGCTTGTGACTCATAGTGATTCTATGTATAACAGCTCTGAATCCTGCTTTACCCAGGACCAATCTCATAATCTCCAACACACCCAGCCCTATAACCCCAGTCACTGAGTCAATCCATCTCACTCAAAGTGGTCTCTTATGCTGACCCTCCACCCTCCCAAGCATGATGTCCCTCTTCCAGGACAGGTCCCTCCTTGCAAATTGCTCAAATTATGTCGGGCGGAGCTTCAGGATCCTTGCCTTCAGCAGCAGCCTTGTTTCACCCTCTCTAGGACAAACCTGTTTGTCCACGGTATATCCAATACTCTTTTCCAGCACCACAACTCAAAGGCATCAATTCTCCTTCTATCATCCCTATTAATTGTTCAGCTTTCTGATATAAAGCAAGCTACTGAGAAGACCATAGCCAGGATCAGGTACACCTGAGTCTCCACACTGACAATGTTGCTCTTCAGTACTCCTGAGAAGTCCCTGACAGCAGATTTTCCCCAATACAATTTGTCTTTTGATTTCCTGGCTGCTGATACCAAGATTGTTGATTGTGGAATCAAGCAAACTGAAGTTAACCATCTAAATTTCTTCACCATCTACCCATGATGCTACCAATTGGCCCAGTGGTAAGAATTTTTGTTTTCTTGATGCTGAGCTTCAATCCATATTGAAGGCTGCAGTCCTTGACCTTCAGCAGCAGAAGGCCCAGGTCCACCTCAATTTCAGCAAACAAGGTTGTGTCATCTGTATAATTCAGGTTGTTGATGAGTCTTCCTTTAATCCTGATGCCACATTCCTCCACACAGAGCCTAGCCTCCTGGATGATCTATTCTGCATATAGATTGAAAAAGTATGGAAATACGACACATCCCTGGTGTACACCTTTCCTAATTTTGAACCATGCAGTGAGTGTTACCTTGCTCTGTTCTGACAACTACCTCCTGGTCATAGGTTTCGCATGAGTACAATCAAGTGTTCTGGGATTCACATTCTTGGAGTTAGCCACAGTTTGTTGTGATCCACACAATCAAATACCTATGCATAGTCAATGATAGACATTCCTCTGGTATTCTCTGCTTTCAGCCAAGATCTATCTAAATATTAGGTATAATATCCCTCTTCTAAACCCAGCCTGCACAACTGACAATCCTCTGTTGATATGCTGTTCCAGTCGCTTTGGATAATATTCAGCAGGATCTTGCATGTGGTATTGATGATATTATCTGATAATTTCCACACTCTATCAGGTTATCTTTCTTTGAAATGGGACCAAATATGGATCTCTTCCAGTCAGTTGGCCAGGTGATTGTCCTCCAGATTTCTTGGCATAACTTGGTGAGCGCACCAGCGCTGCATCTGCTTGTTGAAATATGTCAACTGGTATGCCATTAATTTCTGGGGCCTTGTTTTTTTGCCAATTCTTTCAGAACAGCTTGAACTTCCTTCATCACCATAGGTTCTTGATCATACATTGTTTCATTAACTGCTTATGTGTCAGCCAATTCTTTTTGGTACAGTGACTCTGTATATTCCTTCCATCTTCTAATGCTTTTTGGACAGCACATAACAACAACCTATCATTAACTGACTTTTCACAAGAAGACAAAAATCCATTAAGTGGGGCAACGACTGACCCTTTAACAAATGGTGGTTGCAAAACTGGACATCTACCTGGAGAAAACTGAAACAAGATCCACATCTGTCCCCATCCAAAAAAACAAACTCAAGGTGGTTAGGGACCTAAGGGTAAAAGAAAAACTATGAAGAGTATCAGGGGGAAAAATAGGAACACATTCAGAGACTTTAATCTGTGCCATGAATAAGCTTTCAAACATCCTAAAAAAAACCCCAAAACAAAAAACAAACAAACAAAAACAACAACAACAAAAAGCCACCAACAAAACCAAATCAAACCAGAAAAATCAACCAAGAAGAGAAAATAGATGAATGGGACTTTCTAAAAATGGAATCCTTGAATGTATAACAAACAAACAAACAAATTCTCCAATAGTGTAAAAAAGAAAGCTCATAGACTAGAAAAAAATACTTGGCAATGACATATCTGACAAGGGACTCATAACTATAATTCAGCAAGAAAAAGATTAACAACACAATTACAAAATGGGCAGAAGGTATGAAAAGACTTCACCAAAGAGGATATTCAGATGGGGGTGGGGTGGGGAACCACATAAATAAATCTCAAAATCACTAGCTATTAGATAGATACAAATCAAAACAACAATGAAGTATCATCTCACTCTCATAACATTAGCAAAATTTGACAGAAAATAACGAGTATTAGTGAGGATATAGAGAAATTGGAACTCTTGTGCACTGCTGGTGGGAAGGTAAAATGATACAACCATTATGGAAGGCAGTCTGGTGTTTCCCCCAAAAGCTGAAAATATAAATCCCATTAAAGCACCTATTCTACTACTGGAAACAAACCTTAAGGAAATCAGAACTGAGACACAAACCGATGTATGTACATCTATGTTCACTGCAGCACTACTCACAACAGCAAGTAGAAAAAAAGTAGCCCAAGTGCCCATCAGCAAATGAACAGAGAAACTTTGGTACATCCACACAATGGAATACAATGCAGAATTAAAAACAATGAAACATCTGTGAAACTACACAGCATCGACATGTGTACAGGACATGATGCTGAGCGCAGAAATTCAATCACAAAAGGATAAATACTGTAGTAAGACCTCTGTTATAAAAATAAGATGGTTATGAGAAGGGATGGGAAGAGCAGAAATAGAATGGATAGATAATGAATACTGTAATGGATTAGGGCAAGGGAGGCTCAACACGAAACCATGGACAATCAAACAATATGTGCACTGCAACTAACAATTTGGAAGAGGACACACCTAACTCATAGAATGGGGAGAAGGAAGAAGAGGAGGAGGAAGAGGAGGAGGGAATAGAGTCTAAGAGGAGGTTTACCCACAGATAGAAACAACTGTGGAAGGCCAACAAGCAGGGACAAGAGAGGAGGGGAAGAGAGCAGAGATTAGCGAATGGATGAGTAAGGGACAGGCAAAGGATGAGTACTGCAAGGTTTCAATAGGATACTGGAAATAATGGCATTATACAATGGTAATTATGGGTATATAAGGAAACATATGAGTGATTAAATGAAAACCAATTAAAAAAAAAAGGATGAAACGAGTATACAAAGTCACTGTACCAAAAAGAAAAGAACCAATCATTTCAAGAAGTATCATGTAATCAAGAACTGACGGTATGGAAGGAAGAAGTACAAGCGACACTGAAGACAATGGCAAAAAACAAGGCTCCTGGAATTTACGAATACCAATTAGGAGGTTTCACCAAAGAGATGTAAAGTTGAAAGAGTTCAGTTATCTATCTATACAAGAAAATTTAAAGACCATGAACATGGTCAACAAACCAGAAGGGAGTCATATTTGAGTCCATTACAAAGAAAAGTTATCCAAGAGAATATTATGGAAATTATCATATAAGTATCATACACAAATAATTT
>NW_006399778.1:10415487-10425933 GCF_000299155.1 Elephantulus edwardii | reverse complement strand
GATTTCCGGGTTCTCAATTCTATTCCATTGATCTATGTGTCTGTCATTGTACCAGTACCATGCTGTCTTGACTACCACGGCAGTGTCACAAATAAAATTTTGTTGAAGATAATGTGAAAAATGGTTGGAGCAGTTTATCAACAGGGAACTGTCAGAAATTCAAAATAGATTCAGAAGAGTATATAAAAGGAGGTCTATCATTACTAATGTCAGATGGAGTCTGATCAAAAGCAGAGAATACCAGATGGATGTTTATCTGTGTTTTAAAGACTATACAAAGGCATTTGACTGTTAACAGATTTTGGGTAATATTCCAAAATACTGGAATTCTACAATATTTAATTGTGCTCATGCAGAAGAACGTTGTTAGATATAATGCCAAAAGATGAGTCCCTCTGGTTGGAAAGCACTCAAAAAATGATGGGAAACAGCTGCAAATATCCATTAATAAAAGGAACATAGAATGTATGAAGTATGAATCTAAGAAAAAAGATTGAAGTTGTCAACAATGTTATTATATTTGGATCCACAATCAACATCCACAGTAGTAGCAGTCAAGAAATCAAAGCATCTGTTACACCAGGAAAATCTGCTACCAAAAAGACCTCGCCAAAGTGCTAAAGAGCAACAGTGTCATTTTAAAGACTGAGGTTATTCCTGATCTAAGCCATGGTATTTTCAATTGCTTCCTATGCATACGAAAGTTGGCCGATGAATAAGGATAACAGAAAAAAATGATGCCTTTAAATCGTGGTGCTGGTGAACAATACTGCAATCCCATGGACTGCCAAAAGAATAGACAAGTCTGTCTTGGAGGAAGTGTAACCAGGGTGCTCCTTGGAGTTAAGAATGGTAAAGCTGCACTTCATCTACTTTAGGCATGTTTTCAGAGGGGGCCAGTTCTTGGGAAAACCATTGTGTTGGAAAAGGTGGAGGGTCAGAGAAAGAGAGGAAGACCCTCGGGCTCATGCATATCATGGACTGTGAGGCTGACACAGGGTAGGGAAAAGGTCAATCTGCCGTTCACAGGACAGCTATGAGTCATCGTCCACTTGAGGGTACAAAACAACCACCACCTCCACAAGGGTGCCAAGTACCGTATTTGCATTCTTAGCATCCGTCCAATTTCCCTGGTGAATCTTCCATTTGCAAAGTCTCACATAGTCATTTGGTGGAAATTAAGACTATGACTCAAGTAAAAAGGCAAACCAACAACAAAAATCCCTCAAAAACATGGCTTCTTATTATGTCAGGTATCATCGAGTTGACTACAACTCATAGTGACCCTATGAGCAACAGATCTGAATCCTGCTCTAGCCTGCACAGGTCTCACCATCTTGGACATGCTTGAGCCCAGTGTTAACAGGGCAGAAGGGTCATATTCAGTAATTCACTGTCAGCACTAGGGCACCACAGCCTCAGCCCTTCCTCCCCAGCTCTTTTTGGCTTCAGCTGCCACTTTTCATCATGCTGGGGATCTGTTTTCTCATAGTAAAGAGGAAAGTTAAATACTTCTTGCACCCTTATTGCCATCAAAAGTGGAAAAATTATTTATGTGAAGCTTTAAACCAAGCAGAACTAATCGGTGGTGACTGACCTCAAAATAGTGGTTACGTTGAAGGATGGCGCTTACTGGAAAAAGGCACGAAGGAACCTTCTGGGGCCTGGGAAAGCTCTTTGATTGCTTCTTTCCAGGACGTTACAAGGATCCCTGGTAGTACTGTAGATTAAGCACTGAGCTAACTGAAAGGCCAGTGCTTTGAATCCACTAGCCAGTCCATGGGAGAACGATAAGGCAGTTTGCTTCCATAAAGATGCACAGTTTTGGAAACTCTCTGGGGCTTCCTGTGCTACTCTGCCTAATAGAATTGTAATGAGTGGGAACCCACTTGATGGCAATGAATTTAGGGGGGTTTTGTTGTTGTTTTGTAAATGCA
Organism: Elephantulus edwardii; assembly: GCF_000299155.1. Classification (NCBI taxonomy): domain Eukaryota; kingdom Metazoa; phylum Chordata; class Mammalia; order Macroscelidea; family Macroscelididae; genus Elephantulus; species Elephantulus edwardii. The sequence continues at coordinate 10,423,996 of NW_006399778.1, read as the reverse complement.
AATCATAGATCCCTGGGTGGTGAATTCAGTTTGTGCCTGATGACTAATAAAGGCTGGCAATCTGGACCCACACACTGGCATCCTTAAAAGAATGGTCTGCTGATGTGCTTCTGCAATGATTGTGGTTGTTGTAAGGTGCCGTCAAGTTGACACTATGAATCAAAGATCTGAAGTCTGCCCTATTCTATGTCATCCTCACACTTCCTAACACATTAGAACCCATTTTGGTAGTCACCGTATCACTCCACCTGGTCAAGGGTCTTTCTTTTCTTCACTGACCCTCTATCTTTTCAAACATCATCTCCCTCTCCAAAGAAAAGGCCCTCCTAGCAACATGCCCAAAGTATGTGAGGTAAAGCCTCATCATCTTTGCCTCCAAAGAGCACTCTGGCTGCACCCTCTCCAAGACATATTTGTTTGTTCTTTTAGCAGTCTGTGGAATGTTCAGCACTCTTCTCCAGCACCACAGCTCAAATGCATAAATAATTCTTCTGTCATCCTCATTCAGTCTAGATCCCAGATGCATAGCAAGCAATCAGAAAGACCATGGCTTCAATCAGACACACCTTAGTCCTCAAACTGACATCACTGCTCTTCAATATGGAGTGGAATCTGCAATGATTACAGCTCAGAAAATCCTTTGGAACAGTTCTACTGTCTAACACATGAAGTTGCCAAGACTCTGAATCAACTTAAGGATAACTAGCCATTTTTTTCTTTCTTTAGTAGGTGGGTTTTTTTCTTTGTGGTTTTCTTTTTTTGTATGCAAGTTACACCTTAATGTTGTTGTTGTTATGTACCGTCAAGTTGCTTGTGACCCATAACAACCGTATGTATAGCAGCTCTGAAGCCTGCCCTGTTCAGAGCCAGTCTCACTGATTCTGATACACCAACCTCCATTGCCCCAATTACTATATCAATCCATCTCATCTGGGGTCTTCTGCAATGTAATAGTAACCCAAAAAAGGAGGGAAATGGAAAGATGGATCAGAAAAAGTTTATATTTCAAGGAAAAAGAGGACTAATCTCTTTGTAGACGTGACAAAAATGCCTGGTTTAAAAGAGTGACAACTATGAAAGAAGACATGATCAAAGATGCCTCTGGGAAACCAATTCCACTCCTCTGCTTGGCCCCTACTCATTGTTCTCTTCAAAGAACTGTCACGATTCCTGTTGCCACTAGCCTCATGTGGCTTTTTTAATGAAAGCTAATTAAAATTAAATGCACATAAAAATCAATTACTCATTTACACTAGCTACATTTAAAATGCCCAGTAATTTCACCTGGTTAATGGACATAGTACATTGTGGTTACCACAGAGTTATTTGGGCAATACTAGAATATGTGTTGGCTTCAAAGCAGTGCTTCCTCTGGTCTGACTAAAGTCTTGGTCCCTGGCCAGGACAGATACCATGATCACTGCTGTGTTGTATCTGATATAAGAGAAGATGCTCAGGTAAATATGAATTGAACAAACGAATGAATGAAGGCAGAAGAGGCAAACAATGAGATTCTAATTTGAATCTGGACTCTGGCCCTGACCAGCTATAGGGACTCCAGCAAACCTGCCCTCTGAGCCTCCATGTCCCTATACAGCAGAAGGTATGACAATTTTCCCTTCCCTTCCAGGACTGGGTGCGTAAAACCCATGTCCTCAGGGGAGCTCTGCACAAAGGGCTGCAGGAAAATGGATGTGTCAGCAGTCCCACCCTGAAATTCTAGAACAGGAGGGAGGCTCGGGGAGTGGGGGGTGAGGGGCAGTTGGGGTGTTTCTGTTTGTGGGAAGCAACCTCTGAAAGTGGGAGGTGGAAAGAGATAAAGCAGGCTGGGTCCCGCTCTACGGGTTCAGAAGGGAGGACTGCTGAGCACAGGGAAAAATCTACACCGGCCCCCATGCCCTGAGGCCAGAATCTATGCTGGCAGAGAGTGTCAGAAGCCCACAACGCTGCTATGGTGATGGGAAGGAGGAGGGACAGGAGGCCCCCTGGAACTCAGAGAGGCCCTTTTGCCCTCTAGAGGCTGCCCACCAGGGCAGAAAAGGATGGGGCCCATTAAAGGAGTTGTGGGAGCACAGAGGGTTGGACCCAGGCTAAGAGGGTGGCCCAGGTCTGTCTTCCAGGATCTGTTCTCTGTACCCAGCTACACAAAAGCCTCATAGAAGCCAGGCACGTTGGCACGCATCTGTTTACTCATCTGACCGTTCATTCACTCAACAAAGTTTTATTACTTCAGCACCTATTATGAACCAAGAAGGAGTCTCTGAGTGGTACAAATGATAAACTTCTCAACTACTAGTTGAAAGATTGGTAATTAGCACCCACCCAGAAGCACCTCGGAAGAAAGGTCTGGTGATCTGCTTCTAAAAGGTCACAGCCTTGAAAATCCTACACAGTTCTATGCTCCACACAAAGGTCTACCATGAGTCAGAGTTGACAATGGCAACTGATTTCATTTTTCCTTTTAAGTGCCAGGAAATGAAAACAATAAACAATGCTGCTGAGAATAATAACAAAAATAGCTAACATTTATTGAAGAATTTTGCTATTGTCAGGTACTACACTAAAGGGTGCTGTTTTCCCCTTTCTTTTAAACCAGCATGGGACATATGAATGATACTGTTATTAGGTGTTACTGAGTGTGAATCACAGTGACCCTAAGAAAAACTGATATGAGCCCTGTCCTATCGTGTGCCATCCTCATCACCTCAGACATACTTGAGACCATTGTTGCAGTCACTATGCCGTTCCATCTCGTTGAAGGTTTTCTTCTCCTTTGCTCACTCTTCCCCTTTCCAAGCATGATGGCCCTTGCCAAGGAACAGCTTCTCCTACCAACATGTCCCAAGTATGTGAATCAAAGTTTTTGCCATTCTTGTCTCCAAAGAGCACTCCTGGCCTGCACTTTCTTGAGGACATGACCTAATTAATGCCTTTCCATAACTATTGTCATTTCTCCAAATTCATAGAATTTCCAGAGGCATGTGGTTTAGAAAGCAGATGCCACTCCTGCTTCCAAACCTGTTTTACAACTGGGAGCTCCACCAAACACTGTCAAATTGGGAAACCATTCTGGTATTTGATACCCCAATGATACAAAGTTCAGCATCACAGAAAACCCAGGTTACTTCATACTGCATGTTAAAGAGTGATGTACAAAGTGAAAGAGTATTCCTCCAGACATAACAGCACTAGTTTCACTTAGCAATGATTAAATGTCGTCACGTCGAATACAACTGAGAGTAAGCTTTGAACAAAAGACCTGAACTCTATTCTATAACTAAGATAATTTTTGTATATTTATAGAGTTTGTAGAGTGTCCAGAGGCATCTGCCACTCCTACTTCCCAGCATAAATCAATCTGAAAGCTCATCCAAAAATTGTACATAATGGGTAACTATTATGGTATTTGACAAGACTATGGAACAGTGTGCAGCATCATAGCAACACCAAGTTGTTCAGTTCAGCAAACAGACAAAAGATTGCTGTGTCATTTAAGGACTATTCATTCGAAAATTAATACATTTTTAAACCTCTGTGGGGTTTTAAAGCCACACCTTCAAGCAGACCTCCACCCTAGGCAAAGGCTCAAAAACACCCACTCATGGGGGGGGGGGGAAGAGCAGTTATACACATCAAACATGACCCCAAAAACTTCATATGGGTGATATTATTTTTAAGCTAATTTCTTATTTAGCTACAAGGTGATCCTTGGGGTTGGATTTGGTTCAGTTTTTAATGAAAATGTCTACCTTGTGCCTGTGCCATCAATGTACTTCAGAAAAAGAGAACTTATAGTCTAGATTCACAAATTTGCAGAGGAACTTCACCACAGGAGATTTTGGATATGAGAATTGATTTAAGATATTTGGGATAATATGATGTAGTGCATAGTTTAAAAAGTCATTTCTAGATCTGTCTTGAAGTACAATATTGTGAAAGACAGGATACTATCCATACACATACAAAGAAGTCCAGTGACTACCACTATCATTCAAATATATGCACCAATGACAAGAGCCAAAGAGGAGGAAATAGATTTCTACCAACATTTGCAGTCAGAGATTGATTGAACATGCAGTAAAAACACACTAATAATAATGGGTGACTGGAATGCAAAAGTTGGGAATAGAGAAGAAGGATCAATATTTGGAAAACTATGGTCTTGGTGACAGAAATGAAGCTGAAGATAAAATGATAATGAAGTATTACAATGAAATGTGCAAGGAGCTTGAGTGAGAAAATCAAAAGGGCTGAACTTGCTCAGCATTTCTTAAGTTGAAAGAACAGAAGAACAAATTCAAGCCTAGAGTTGCAATACTTAAGGATGCTTTGAGCAGAATATGAAATGATCCAGGAAGCATTAGAAGAAGATGGAAAGAGTATATAGAGTCATTGTAGCAAAAGGAATTGGCAGACACAGAAGAATTTCATGAAACAATGTATGAGCCTGTGGTGAAGAAGAAGTTCAAGCTGCTCTGAAAGAATTAGCAAAAAACAAGGTCCCAGGAATTGATGATGCACCAATTGACATATTTCAACAAAGAGATGCTGCCCTGGATGTGTTCTCCAAGTGTGCCAAGAAATCTGGAGGACAGCCACCAGGCCAACTGGAAGAGATTTCTTTTTGTTCCCATTCCAAAGAAAAGTGATCCAACAGAGTGTGGAAATTATTGAACAGTATCATTGATATCACATGCAAGCAAGATTCCGCTGATGATTAACTTAAAATGACTGGAATAGCACATCAACAGAAAACTGCCGGAAGTACAGGCTGGGTTTAGAAGAGGTCGTGGTACTAAGGATATTATAGCTAATGTCAGATGGATCTTGGCTGAAAGCAGAGAGTATGAGAGGAATGTCTATCTGTGCTTCATTGACTAGGCAAAAGCATTTGACTGTGTGGATCACAACAAACTCTGGCTGACTCTGAAAAAAATGGGAATCCCAGGACACTTGACTGTGCTTATGCAAAATCTACACTTAGACCAGGAGGCAGTCATCAGAACAGAGCAAGGAAACTGCATGTTTCAAAACTGGTAAGGGTATGTGTCAAGGATGTGTCCTATTTCCATTCCTTTTCAATCTATATGTGGAACAGATTATCCGGGAGGCTGGGCTCTATGAGGAGGAATGTGACATCAGGATTGGAAGTACACTCACTCATCAACAATCTGCGTTATGCAGATGACACAACCCAACTGAGGAGGACCTGAAGCGCTTGCTGCAGACGGTCGAAGACTGCAGCCTTCAATATGGATTGAAGCTCAACATCAAGGAAATAAAGATTCTCACCACTGAGCTTATTGGCAGCACCATGATAGATGGGGAAGAGACCAAGATTGTTAACAGCTTCAGTTTGCTTGGCTTTACAAGCAGCACTCTTGGTACCAGCAGCTAGGAAATTAAAAGATTAATTGTATTGGGAAAGTCTGCTGTCAGAGATCTCTCCAGAGTACTGAAGAGCAACTATGTCAGTCTGGAGACTAAGGTGCACCTGATCCAAACCACTGTCTTTGCAATTACTTGCTATGCACCAGAAAGCTGGGCAATAGCTAGGGATGATAGAAGGGAATTTATGCCTTTGAGCTGTGGTTCTGGAGAAGAGTACTGAATATACCATGGACTGCAAGGACAGGGTGAAGCCAGGCTGCTCCTTGGAGGCAAGGATTCTGAAGCTTTGTCTGACATACTTTGGACATGCTGTAAGGAAGGACCTGTCCTCGGAAAGGGACGTCATGCTTGGGAGGGTGAAGGGATAGGGCAGGAGAGGAAGATCCTTGATGAGATGGATTGATTCAGCAACTGGGGTAATGGGGGTAGGTGTATCAGAGACAATAAGCTTGGCACAGGATAGAGCAGGGTTTAGGGCTGTTGTATATAGGGTCACTATGACTCGCAGGCAATTTGATGACACATAACAACAACATGATGTAGTGAATATGGTTTACATGAGGCAAAGGCATGAATTAAAGGAGGGTTATGCAAAGGGTGAATTATGCCCCCCTAAAACTGTACCAACTTGGCTGGATCATGTAATTTGACATTTATGTAATGATGTAATTATCCTCTATCATTTGATCTGATGTGAGCAGTTAATTCATTCTAAGAGAATTCTGATGGGATACAACAGTCTTATTCAGGTCACTAATTTTACCTGAATCCCCAATTAACACCCATGGTTGCTGTTAGGAGCCACTGAGTTGAGTACAATGCATAGCAACCCTATCAACAAAATATCTGAATCCTTTTCTATCCTGTGACATCCTCACACTTCCTGACACACAACAGCCCACTGAGACAGTTGCTGCATCAATCCACCCGGTTGAAGGTCTTCCTCTCCTTTGTCAACCCTTCATCATTCCTAGCACATTATCCTTCTCCAAGGAAAAGCCCATCCTAGTAACATGCCAAAAGAATGTGAGGCAAAGCGTCATCATTCTTGCCTCCAAAGAACACTCTGACTGCACCCTCTCCAAGGCATATTTGTGGTTTGTTTTTGTTTTTGTTTTGGCCATCCATGGGATGTTCAGTGCTCTTTTCCAACACCACAGCTCAAAAGCATCAATTCTTCTTCTGTAATCCTTATTCATTGTCTAGCTCTCAGATACACAGCAAATAATCAGAAAGACTATGACCAGAATTAAACACACATTAGTCCTCAAACTGACATCATTACTCCTCAATAATTTGGAGAGATCCCTAACTGCTGATTTCCCCAGTGCAATGCAATACCCATGGCAATATGCCTTTTAATTTCCTGGCTAGTGGTGCCAAGAGTGTTGCCTGTGGAGCCAAGCAACCTAAAGCTGTGAACAGTCTCAATCTCTTCACCATCCATCCTGATGCTGCCAATTGGCCCAGTGGTGAGAATCTTTGTCTTCTTAACATTGAGACTCAGTCCATATTGGAGGCTGCAGTCCTTGACCCTCTGCAGCAAACGCTTCAGGTCCTCCTCAGTTTCAGCAAGCAGGGTTGTGTCATGTGCATAACGTAGATTGTTAATAGATCTTCCACCAATCTTGACCCCACATTTCTCCTCATAAAGCCCAGCCTCCCGGAAAGTCTGTTCTGTATACAGGTTGAAAAGGTATAGAGATAGGACACGTCCTTGGCGTACGCCCTTCCCAATTTTGAACAATGCAGTGTTTCCTTGCTCTGTTCTGATGACTGCCTCCTTGTCCAAGTATAGGTTTCGCATTAGAACGATCAAATGTTCTGGGATTCCCATTCTTCTGAGAGTCAGCCGCAGTTTGTTATGATTCACACAGTCAAATGCCTTTGCATAGTCAATGAAACACAGATATACATTCCTCTGGTATTCCCTGCTTTCAGCTAAGATCCATCTAACCTCAATGCAATATCCATGGTAACAGCAGTTAGTAAAACGAAAGTATTGCATTGGGTAAATTCCTTGTCTAAGGCATCTCCAACATGCTAAAGAGTAAGGATATTGGAGTGTCAGAATTCCTGAAAATTAGCTTTTCTAGCCACTGCATTAGCCCACTTTGGGGGATATGTGGCCTCTAGTTACCATAACTTTGGACACACAGTCTTTCAAATCATCCACAGCTGTGAGACTAATATAAGAGAAAGAGCTTTCCACACCATGAGGTATGCTGGCGACAGTGGGTGGTGGAGAGAGGGTGGCGATTGCAGCACTGCTGTAAAAAGACTGTGGATAGATGTAACCAAAGGAACCCTGCATTTTTGCTAAAGTTTAAAAGTTTTGCTTGCAGGATGATTGAAGAAAATGCTGACTTAAAACTGCTCTGAGATAAAGTTTATTGGATTATTGAGTAAACCAGAGGATTCTTTTCATTTATATATATGTATATACATATATATACATATAGGGATATTGGAGCTGATGTTAGATGGATTTTAGCTGAAAGCAGGGAATACCAGAGGAATGTTTGTCTGTGTTTCATTGACTATGCAAAGGCATTTGACTGTGTGGATCATAACAAACTGCGGCTGACTCTCAGAAGAATGGGAATCCCAGAACACTTGATCGTTCTAATGCGAAACCTATACTTGGACAAGGAGGCAGTCATCAGAACAGAGCAAGGAAACACTGCATGGTTCAAAATTGGGAAGGGCGTACGCCAAGGATGTGTCCTATCTCCATACCTTTTCAACCTGTATACAGAACAGATTTTCCGGGAGGCTGGGCTCTATGAGGAGAAATGTGGGGTCAAGATTGGTGGAAGATCTATTAACAATCTACATTATGCACATGACACAACCCTGCTTGCTGAAACTGAGGAAGACCTGAAGCGTTTGCTGCAGAGGGTCAAGAACTGCAGCCTCCAATATGGATTGAGGCTCAATGTCAAGAAGACAAAGATTCTCACCACTGGACCAGCATCAGGATGGATGGTGAAGAGATTGAGACTGTTCACAGCTTCAGTTTGCTTGGCTCCACAGTCAATAGTGTTGGCACCAGCAGCCAGGAAATTAAAAGGCGCATTGCCATGGGAAAGTCTGCTGTTAGGGACCTCTCCAAAGT
>NW_006399778.1:10400395-10415106 GCF_000299155.1 Elephantulus edwardii | reverse complement strand
AGTGCGATTGGCACAGGACAGAGCACAGTTTAGGGCTGTTGTACATAGGGTCGCTATGAGTCGCAAGTTACTCGACGGCACATAACAACAACAAACAACAACCATCAGTGAATAAGAGTTCCAATCTCCTTACAACCTTGTAAGCATTTGTGGTTGGCTCCCCTGATGAATTTTGCTGTTGTTGTTGGTGAGAGATTGTATCTCACAGTTGTTTTGATTTACAACTCTGATAGGTAGGGATTTTGAAAAGTTCTTCATGTCTTTGTCTGCCATCTGAATGTCTTCTTTGGTGAAGTGCCTATTCATATCGTATGCCCATTTTGCGACCGGGTTGTTTACCTTTTTCTTGTTGAGGTGCTGGAGTATTCTATTAATTTTAGATATAAGTGCTTTATCAAATATGTAATTGCTAAATATTTTTTCCCAGTGTGTGGGTTTAATTTTTCCCCTATTGGAGAAGGGTGTTTTTTTTTTTTGCTGTGCATAGAGATTTGATTCTTAGACGGTCCCATTCATCTATTTTCTTTTCTCCTGGTGATAGGTACCAGAGCCTTCTTGCATTTGTGCTGCTGAACTCAACCTGGACTGTCCCTGAGGAATTATGCGTTGTTAATCTGGTTTGGGATTGCTGGACTAAACCTGGACTTGCATTGTGTGATATTATTTACCTCTCCCACCTTCCTATTTTCCTAATAAGCCCACACCTGTGAGTAAAGTCTGTGAGTCTTTCAACAAACATCTGTAAAAATAGGTGCAGGAGCATGTGGGGTGGCATGCCTAACTATGTAGCTATTTGTATGGTGTTGTGAATATTATTACTCTTGGAACCAGTAGTTAGGAAATAAAAAAACAAATTACATTGGGGAAATCTGCTACCAAGGGATCTCTTCAGAGTACTGAAGAGCAAACAATGTCAGTCTAGAGACTAAAGTGCACCTGATACAAATCATAGTCTTCTCAATTTACTTGCTATGCATCAGAGAGCTGGACAGTGACTAAGGATGATGGAAGAAGAATTGATCCCTTTGAGTTATTTTGCTGGAGAAAGATAGTGAACATGGACTGCTAAGAGAACAAAAAGGTATGTTCTGGAGAGGGTGAAACCAAGTTGCTCCTTGGAGATAAGGATTTTGAAGCGCCACCTGACATACTTTGAGCATGCTGCCAGGACGGACCAGTCCTTAGACAGGGGCGTCATGCTTGGGAGGGTGAAGGGACAGCACAAGGGAGGAAGACCCTGGATGAAATGGATTGACTCAGTAACTGGGGTAATGAGAATAGGTGTGTTGGAGACAGTGAAATTGGCTCAGGAAAGGGAAGGGTTCAGAGCTATTGTACATTGGGTCACTGAGTTTCAGGTCACTCAACATCACTTAACAACAACAATAACATGGATATTATGGATGGGGAAAGTTCCCCTTTATGGGGTAGGTAGAAAGCAGACTTGGATACTCTCACATAGCATCCACTCCTTTTGTAGATATTAAAGACTAAGGTGCACCTGATGCAAGCCACAGAATTATCAATTACTTTCTATACATTTGAAAATTGGACAATGAATAAGGAAGAATGAAGAAGAATCAATGTCTGTGAATTGTAGTGTTGGAGAAGAGTGTTAAATATACCATGGATAGAGAAAAGAACAAATAATCTATCTAGTAGGGACTGCAACCAAAGTGTCAAGCACTGTGCCTGTGTACAGTAAGCATCCCTTAAAAGGCAGCCTTTAAGCACTGTGATTGGGATTGCTGTTGTAAGGACACCAGGAACATGGTACACCCACGAGGCAGTTCTTGTACACCAGGGACCACTCTGGTCATCTAGCCCTGCCCCAGATCTGGGGCACCAGGCTCTAGTGCAAAGAGCTTGGGTTCTTTGTTCCTCAGAGGACAAGAAGAGTTGGAAAGGGAAGCTCTGACTAACTGGCTAAAGGATCCAGACCTGCAGTCTGCTGCTCGAGTGTCCAGACAGGAAGTGGGCAGAGGAACAATTAGATAAGCCCCTGCGGGAGGCAGCTAGGCAAGGAGAAACGTCCGTCTACTTCAGAGCCTCATCTGTCTTAAGCATCTTTAGCAGGATAGTTGAGTCAGTAGAGAACTGGGCAGAGCAGATCCAGGAGGGAGGACAGAGTCTGGCTCACTGTTTTCCTAACACCTCTACAGTTCACATAGCTTCTAGATGCCCAAGAAGATCTAGAATGAGGTCATCTCTAGAATTCAGCCTGTCCCACCCTTGGCATAGGACCGTAACTAAGCTTCTTCCACCCGTGTCAGAACCACCAGCTTTCCCAAGTGCACACCTTATACCTCTACATCTCCAGATCTTTGCTTAAGAGCGTTCCCTCTGGCAAGGGAGCCGTGCCCCTACTCGGCCCACAGAAAAGGGTTAACCTTTTGAGACTCAATTGAAACAGTATTTCTTTTGCAACATCTTCCTTAATTTGTCTATTTTGGTCCCCAGCGTAAATGGGGTAGTCATTATTTCCTCATTTCAACAAGAATTTCTTGGGGCTCTCAAGACTGCCTTCTGAGCTGGCCACAGGGACACCCAAGGTCTCAGTCCCCAGGCTCTGCCCTAGAGGAACTCCTACAAGGACCTCTAGGACCCACAGGGACTCTCCCCATAAAGGAAACAAAAATGTAGAAAACAAAAATACCTTTTTTTTCTGGAATAGGGAGGAAGAGAAGAGAGTTCTGTGGGAGAGGTCAGGGAGACTGAAGGAGCTCTGAACTTCCTGCTCCTCAGATCAAAGGCAAGGTCAAAGAGGCAGGAGTGAGGCCATTCTGAATCTGGGACGTGGCACAGGCAAACTAGCTCTGCGACCTTAGGCAAATCCTTTGGCCTTACTAATAAAATAAGGCCAATGACCCTGACCTCTAAATGAGAAGGTTAGTCTTCTACACACAGAGGTGCTTGAGCCCTGGGACTCGAGGGCGACTTGAGCTGTGGACCAATGCTGCAGTTACCAGAGCCTTCTCTGGAAGGTATAGTTGGTTGAGTTCGTTTGTATTGTGTGTTTTTTTTTAACTGGTTTGCCTACAATAATTAATACACATTGTGTTTTATTCATGTACATTGCATTTTCTATAATTAATCACTATTCACCTATGTCTATTATTATGTAGGGTATGGTTTTAAAACTCCTTAGCCCCTGTGCCAGTTTTTTAGTACACCAGCCTCCTGCAGACGGCTTAGCTGGACTCAGCCAAAGCCTATCATCCCCTGCTTCTGGGGATTATCACAGCCAGAAAACACAGCAGGGTGACTGGCAGGAAGCTGGCATTCACTCACTCACTTAGGCTCGAACTGGACCAGGACAGCACCCCATCTCCTGTGAGAAAACACATTCTCCTTCCCTCATCATCCTGAGCTTCAATGGACCCCAAGGTTTTGAGGCTACGTCCCAGGCCTGGGCACTGCAGTCTTGTCCCCACTGGGCCATGAGACCTGGAGTTCCAGGGCAAGAACTCTGGACCAGAGGTGAAGACAGCTGTGGTTAAAAGCACTTATCAACTATATGATCATGAACAATTTATCTCTTCAGACCTTGATCTTCTCACCTGCAATGTTGTAAAATAATAGCACCAAATCAAAAGACAAGTTGTTTTGGGAAAGTCTGCTGTCAGGGACATCTCCAGAGTGCCAAAGAGCAACAATGTCAGCCTAGACATTAAGATGTGCTTAATCCAGGCCATTGTCTTCTCAATTATTTGCTATGCATCTGAGAACTGGACAATGACTAAAGATGACAGAAGAAGAAACTTGCCTTTGAACTACGGAACTGGAGAAGAGGACTGAATATACCAGGAACTGCCAAGAGAACAAACAGGTCTGTCCTGGAGAAGGTGAAACCAGGTTGCTCATTGGAGGCATGCATTTTATAGCTCCATCTCACATACTCTGCCAGGAAAGACCAGTCCTTAGAGAAGGACATCATGCTCACAAGCGTGGAGGGTCAGCACAGAAGAAGAAGACGACCCTGGGTGAGATGGATTGATACAATAACTACGGCAATGAGGTCAGGTGTGTCAGAGATGGTGAGGAGGGCTTAAGATAGGGCAAAGTTCAGAGCCACTGTTCATAGAGTTGCTGTGAGTCATAATTGACTTGAAGGCACATAACAACAAGAACCACCTCACTGAGCTGTTAAAAAACAAAATCATAACTGTTATGTTTATTCCAGTTCATGGTAACCATGTGCTTTTATGCCTGTGCTCCATGAGGTTTTCAATGGGTGCGATCTTTTGGAAGCAGATCGTCAGGCCTTTCTTCTGCAGCATCTCATGGCAGATTCCAATTGTTAATCTTTCAGTTGGCAAATGAGTGTGCTAAGCACTGGCACCACTCAAGAACTCTCATTCGGTTAAAATAACACACCAGGCAAGTTCCTTCTGTGGGATTTACAGCCTCTAAAACTTGCTGGAGGGTCAGCAGTTCCATTCGAATTTGATGGCATGTAACAACAACAACATTAACAGCCACTGAGTTGATCCATACCAACCCTACAGGACAGGGGAGAACTGACATATAGTTTCCAAAGCTATAAATCTTTATGGTAGCATAATGCATCTTTCTCCTGCAAGAACAGCTGGTAGACTCAAACCACTGACCTTTAGGTTCTAGCACCCAAGACTTTTAATCACTAAGGGCTCCTTGTTGGTTTGTACCTGCCACTTGTTAGAAGTTCTTCATGAAGTGTTTAGAAAGTGCCTGGTGTGTGGTGAGTACTGGGCTTTTTTGATTCAATGAATATATGAATGACCTAGCCAGTGCATCTAAGTTCTGACCCATTACGTGTAACCCTTTTGGGATCTGCCTCCAAGCACCATGGGATCACTTTCTCTATCCTTTATCCTATATAGGTCATGATCATGTTCTTCTGACAACTCTTTTGGTCTGGGGGAGCCTTGCCATTGCTGTCTGACTCCAAAACTCCCTTAATCTATAGTTTAAATGTTACCTGCTCTATGAAATCTCCTTTGTCAGGACCCTAGGGGTTGTAAGGGACAGGAATCCAGTTCTAACTGGCTTTCTTAACAAAGCACATGTCTAGGCCTGTACCTTCTGAGAAGGGTAGGGAGGATGAGGCAGAAAACAGTTCACATGATGCTGTTGGGTTCCTCTCCCTCCTCTCGACCCTATTCACTGCCCTATTCTCTGTGTTACCCTCATTCTCATCACCTGAGAGTAGACCACCTCATGAAGGTGAGACCATGAGTCAGAGAACTAGGCCAGCTTTACCTCATGGCAGTTTGGAACCCCAGAGAAAAGAAACTTTCTCTCTCCCTGTACTAAGTTATAAAAAGTCCCAGGGAAAACTCTGATTGGTCAAGCTTGACTTTTAGATCTGTTCCTGTGATGTGGGTGAGGCAGAACAATGACCAAGAATGGCATACAAACCAGTATCACATGTTGCTGTGGTTACAATGTGGGCACCCGGACAGGGCTGACCATCCCAGGGGTTTCCAGAGGCTGCAAATTACGGAGAGGAGATTGTAGCTGGTGGATTTGAACCACTGCCTGTCTTTGGGTTAGTACTGTAATTCTTTACCCACTAAGCTACCAAGCTCCCTAATAGTATATGAGAGGACAAGGAACAGTTTCCAGAAGAAAGCTACTGTTATCAGAAGAAGAGAGGCTTGAGTCAAAACAACCTTTGTACATACCATCTTCCTGACACCCCCACACTGTGAGCACTCCCCGTTGTGTGCTCTTAAGCAGTGGCTTAGGGTGCACAATCTATCATGGATTACTTGTTTCTGTAGGTCTCTCTCCTACTAGACTTCAAAGACTTATAGGCTGGGGACTCGGTTATCTTGGCTTTCTCAGCTCTGCTCCCTGCTCCTACTTTTAACGAATGAGGAAATGGAGGATTCAAGATGGGGTCACCAAGAGGCCAACTGGAATAAAAATCTTCGTTTAGGTTGTTCCAACCCTGCCTCGCAGCCTTCTCATAGTCATCCAAATGCCTCCTGAAAGAGCCGACGCAGAGACTGGATCTCCACCTGCAGGAAGCAGGAGGTAGCCCAGCCCATTGCCCCTTACAGCACCAGCTGAGGCAGCTGGATCCAGGCTCAAAACTAGCTTCTTCCAGAAACACACTTAAGATTTGGGGCAAATGAGTCGATTGTGAAGATGAAACAAGAGAATGCAGATAGAAAGTCTGGTACATAGTAGATAGAGATTTGGTGAATGACAGCAAATGTTTTCAGAGTTGGGCTCCCTGCTCTCAGGCCAAACAATGGCCAGGCTGGCTGGCTGCCCAGACCACAGGGCTCAGAGGGTCAGGGTCACAACCCTGGCATCCTCCCTCATCCAATGTGTAGGAATGTTCACAACATCCGTCCACTCCTCCATCTGTCCATTTATAAACCCAACAGGCCCATCCCACACACCAACAGCACAGACTTTCAGGTGGCACTAGAAGTGAGTTTAACAACCTTGTTTGTATGGTGCTTTTCTTATCTATTCTTGTACACGTCACTGAGGCAGGACAGCAATTGCCTGAGGTATGGATGCAGAACCCAGATAGTTTGGGTTCAAATGAAATTTAAGGCCAAGTGACATGTCTCTCTGTGTCTGTTTCTTCATCAGTAAAATGGAGAGAGTAACAGGATCACTCTCACATTCATTGTCACGGTCACCCACTCTCACTGCTATCAAGCAACTCATAGCCAATCCTCCAACAGGTTTTCAGAAGCTGTAAATCACACAGGAAGAGGCTGTCCAACTTTCTCCCATGGAGTCGGGGTATTTGAACTGCTTACCTTTGGGGTGGCAGTGTAACTCCTTACCCACCCAGCCACCAAAGTGTCCTACAAGTATTTATGCCCTGAGTCGCAAGCGACTCGATGGCACATAACAACAACAACAACAACAACAAGTGTTTATGAGAATTAAAGGAGTTAAAGTAGACAAAGCATTTTGAACAGTAGCATTGTTTGATCTTCTCAGGCATCTATCTGTATTACCAGCAGCTCCCATTTTGCAGATGAGAAAATGGCACCTTAGAAAAGAGTCGTGATTTGTCAGGGTTGCACAGCAGGAAAGTGACAGACTGGTCCAACTCCAAACTCCCTGCTGCTTTCACTTTGTCCCTCTGGCCCAATGGCCTCTGAAGTCACATTTCAGCCCAAAGGGCTCATCACTACCTGCTCAGGCACTAGTCACACACTGTGGACCCTTGGCCAAATGAGATGTTACTGAGAACTGGTGTTGCCTCAGTGACCAGGAATGTCTGTCCAACAAAGCCCACTCCGGGGTCCGACTTCCCATCTGGTCCCCATTACCACCCCCCACATGTGTGTCACACTTGCCTGGGGTAGCGGGAGCAGGGAGGAAATGCCTGGAGGGAGACATGGCCTGATTCTTGCTGGCAGTGGGAAAGCAAGACTGTACGAGCTTGAGAAGGTACCAAGCCATCCCATCTGCAGTCCTGGCCACCAGCCCTCACCACAGTGGTCCCCAAGCATTAAGAAGAGCTGAGGGGGTGGATAAGCAGAGGCAGGGGGACAGGAAGGGGGTGGGCGGAGGAATGACTGAAGTGAAGAGTTGGGAACTCAAATTTCATGGGAACAAGCCTCTCCCTCCAACCTGGGGTGGGAAGAGTAAAGGTTTGGAGCAGAGTCGGCAGGCCTGGGCTTGAATGCTTATAATTTACCGCTGTGTGACCCTGGGCAAGTGACCTCACCTCTCTGAGCACAGTTCCTCCTCTACAGGATAAAGGCGTGTGAACCTACTTCTTAGAGCTGTGGTGAGAATCAAGGAGCTAATCCATGAAGGATGCTAGCACTTCCTCCTCCTGAGAGGGGTGCTGCTGGGATACTGGCTGTGAGACTGCATGCTAATGAGATGACACGGAAATGCCCCAGCTCAGGAAAGATGTCATGGGCAGCTGGGATGACCCTGGGTTTCAATTTGCCTAACAGTGTGGCCTGGGTTATGCAAGTCATGGCGACGAAGATGGTGATGGTGATGGTAAACAATATTCTTAACAACAACTATTCAAAAAGTATTACACTTTCCAACTTAACCATCACAGCAACCTCATGTGAGAGAGGTGGGAATGGAGGAACAGAGAAGTTACGTAACCAGCTTAAAGTTGTACTACTGACACAAGGATGAGCTAAGTTTTGAAGTCAGGTATCCCTGACTTACAGGGTCAACAGGCTCCTACAGGACAGAGTGGGAGTTCTGGGCCAGGAGCCAGGCCAGGCAGGTGTCCCTGCGCAGAACACAGCAACATCCACAAACCAGGTTTCCCTAAACCCCGGCTCTGAAATCATCCTGACCTGGTCTCCTCCTTCCTGCTATGGGGCTTGGCGTCAGCTCAGCCCAACTTAGGAGCCAATTTGCAACTGCACAATTAACAATTAGGAACAACTTTTCTTCTCTTTAAAGAGACAACAGTGCAGGCTCCAGGGACAAGGACACTGTCGGGCTTTAGACAGCCCCTGCCAAGCTGGGGTGGTCCATTCAACCCAGCGCAGCCAGGAAACCATGAGTACACAGCTACTCTCCCTTTTATCTTACTTTCTCATCTGAATCTTACCCCTCCTCCAGGAAGACTTCCTGCTTCCTGACCAGTCCACAGAGCTCTTATGGTTCTTTGACCCCAACATTGCTGATTCTCTGTCTATTCAGAGGGTATCTGGCCAACACTATCTGCTCAGGGTCATGCATCTCCATCTAAATAAAATTAATTCAAAGACAGACTCTGTATGCAGAACTCCGATTCAATCTCCCAGTACCAAGTTGAGTAAAGGGCACAAAGAAGTGATCTGACTTATGTCCTCCTCCTCAGTTTGGAGAACTACTATTTATCCTTCAAAATCCAGCTGAAAAGTCATGTCCTCCACGAATTCTCTACGAACACCTTAAGCTGTCTGGGTCTTCATGTGCTTGTAGTAATCTAAATGTATCTCTATAGAACCTTCACTCTCTGTGCAGTGGTGGTTTACTGGTAGAATTCCTGCCTTCCATGTGAGAGATCTGGGTTCCATCTCCATCCAGTGCATGTCAAATGTAGCTACCACCCACCTGTCAGTGGACGTTTTCACATTGCTCTGAGACTGAACAGGCTTCAACAGAGCTTCTAGACTAAGCTCTTGCCTGGTCATCTACTTCTGAAAATCAGCCAGTGAGAAGCCTAGGGATCACAGCAGTGTGATCTGCAACCAGTCATGGGGAGAGCACAGGCCCAGTTTCATTTGTTGTGCATGAGGTCATAGGGTACCTCAACAGGAGCTAACAGCAACAACAGCATCTGCAATGACTATTGTGTGCCAGACACTGCACTAAGATATCACATTCATTTCTTCTAAATCTTCCAAAAACATTGCAAGGTATAGTCAATATTTCCATTTAACAGTGTGGACAACAAGACTCAGGGAAGCTGAGAACTTTATCTGAAATTAGAACCTAGGGCTTTCTCTCTCCCAAGCTCATAACTGTTACATTGGGCTGCCTCCTCCATGAAGCTGTTTCTTTCCTCTGATTGCATCTGAGTTTTCCACGGATCAGGCGCAGAGAGATGACATCCACCCCTAACTTCTAACATATCTGGAGCCAGCATCCCAGGCCAAAGGTAGCCAACCAGCTGAACCTGCCTTGTTCTATCAGGGCAACTTCAAGAGCTGTTGTTTTGGTTGTGTATCGCAGAGTCGGAACTGACACATAGCTTTGGCCCTCCAGCAGGAGGCGATTGTCTGCCTATCCTTCTCCTGTAGAGCAGCTGGAGGCCTCGAACTGCATGCCTTCGGGATTGCAGTGCAGCTTCTTGCCACTGGGCCACCAGAGCTCTAGGTTCATATTTAGACAAGAAGGCATTAGAAGCTGGCCCAGTCCGTCGTTGTCCCCCGTCCCCCCCTACACTGCCCATTCCAAGCTTCAGTTAACATTCTCCCTCTGTTTACAATAGGTGATTGTTGTTTAGGGCAGGCCAGGGCTTGAGAAGAGGCCGAGGCTTGTCCCTCTCAGCACTAAGTCCAGCACAGGATGCATAAAAGCTGCTTGATCCAGGCAGGGTTAGCTGACTTGGGTATTGGATGTGAGACTTTGGGAACATGAAGCGTATATGGATTGAGTGAGATCGCAAATGTCTAGTGCCTTACACAGTCCCTGGCCCATGTCCACTCATTAAATCAATCGCTATTGACAGAGTACCTACGATGCACCAGACACTGTTCTTGGCACTCCTCACAGTGGCAAACAAAACAGACTAACATTCCTGTTCTTGGGGGTAGGGTGGGGTTTAATTCTCAGAGCAGGTTGGCCAGTTCTCTCAGCCAGGAGTCCTGCCACACAGTCAGAAGAAGTCAAAGTTGTTGCTGCGGAGTCAGGTTTTCAGGGCCTATAAGTACATGAGAGGAAAATGTCCATCATTGTCCCCAAAAGCCACTGGTGAATCTGAATCTCCAGTGAGGCCGTTACCTTTGGGTTAGCGGTGCAACTCTTGACCCACTGCACCACCAGAGGCACCTGTACTGTGAAACGGCTGTCACTGTTGTGGTTAGGTGCCGTTGAGTCGAATACGATCTAGATCAACCCTATGAACAACAGTTCCAAACCCTGTCCTATCCTGTTCCATTCTCACACTTTGACACACTCGAGCACAATGCTTTTCGTAACTGTGTCAAGTCACGTGGTTGAGGTTCTTTCTCTAGTTCACCACCTTTCCAAGAATGATGTTCCTTCTTCAAAGAATAACCTCTCCTAGCAACATCCTCCAAGTATGTGAGATGAAGATTTATCATCTTTTCCTTTTAGGAGCACTCTGGATGCACTTTTTCCAAGCCCGTGGGATATTCAGTACTCTTCTCCAGCACCACAGCTCAAAGGCAAACATTCTTTTAAAATCTGTGATCTTTATTCATTGTTCAGCTCTTAGCTACATAGCAAGTGATTGCAAAAACCCATGGCCTAAATCAGGTACACCTTAGTCCTCAAACTGATATCATTGCTCATCAATAACTTGGAGAGGTCCTTGACTGCAGACTTTCCCAAATACAATATATGTCTCCTTATCTCCTGACTGCTAGTAACAAGAATGTTGACTACAAAACCAAGTTAACATGAAATCATTGACAACTTCAATATTTTCTCTATGTTTCATGATGTTGCCTACTGGTCCAGTGGTAACAATTTTTGTGACACTGTAGTTCTATCCAATTCTCTCCTTTAATATATATAGCATATATCCTAGAAGCCCCACGGCCACCCAGGAAACAAAACAAGCAAAGGGAATCACCAAAGTATCGTATCATTTATAGTAGTGAATACAGAGAAACAAACTTAATGCCCATTGATACACCATAGTGCAGTAGATTCATACAATGAAATACTATACAGCACTGAAAATGAACTCAGAGACCTCAAACACAACAGTGAAGTGAGACATACAAGTTGTAGGAACATACAAACAACATTCTAACCATTATTTAAAATTTAAGAACAGATGAACAATACTACATATTATTTGGAGAGACAGCAACATCTAGTCAATGTTAGCAAGAGGTCATTAAGAAGATAGCTTCTTTTTGGAGAGGGAGTGGCTGTCAGGGAATGGAATAAGAGAGGAGCATATGGAGGCTTCATCTCTACCTGAAATGTTTTCTTTCTTATGCTGGATGATTGGTTCATTAGTCTCTGCTTTTACTGAGCTTTTTATCATGAAGGCAATACAGTGCTGGAACTCTCACCTTCTATGAGGAAAGACCTGAGTTCAATTCCTGGCCAACATACCTCATGCACCATCTGCCAGGGGAGGTATGCATACAGCTATGGTGCTGAACAGGTTTCAGAGTGTGGGGCCCAGGTGCACTGGCCTAGTTCTGTCACATCCCAAGCAACCACTCTGTTGGACTTAAAGAGGAAGAGAAGTAAAGAAAGTACTTTGAGAGAAGGCAGAAGACCTGGGGTGAGAAATGGCAAATGTAGGGAGCAGGGGAAACTTCCACTGATTCTGAGCCATTAAATTCAATCAAACAACTACCTCATTCTTGGCACATGCACAAGAATTTATTAGCATTCCCAGGAGCCCAAGGGCATATCTGGGGCACTGCTAAGAGAGGACAGCAAGAAGGAAGGGGTGTGGCTCTGGCTGTAGTTTGGTTTCAGATCTTGATACATCTAGGGGAACATATTTACTACACTCTTGAGTCGAATACGGCCCAGGGGGACCCTATGAACAACAGATTTGAACTTTATCCTGTCCTGTGTCATCCTCACACTTTCTACACACTCGAGCCCACTGCTGCAGTCACAGTGTCAATCCACCTGGATGAGGTTCTTTCTCTAGTTCACTACCACTCCACCTTTCCAAGCATGATGTCCTTTTCCAATGAATAGCCCCTCCTAGAAACATGCCCAACGTATGTGAGACCAAGCTTTGCCATCCTTGCCTCCAAGGAGCAATCTGGCTGCATCTTCTCCAAGACATATCTGTTTGTTCTTCTAGCAGTGCACAGGATATTCCATACTCTTCTCTAACACCACAGCTCAAAAACATCAATTCTTCTGTCATCTTTTTTCATTGTCCAGCTCTCAGATGCATACCAAGTGATTGAAAAGACCATGGCCTGAATCAGGCTTCCCTTAGTCCTCAAACTGATATCACTGCTCATCAATAATTTGGAGAAGCCTCTGACTGCAGATTTCTCTAGTGCAATTCATCTCCTGATCTCTTCACTGCTGTTACCAAGTGTCCTAAGAATATATCATTCAAAAAGGCTAGTTCCAGTTCTGCCTCAGCCATTACTTGGGACAGACATGTGTCTCCCCTCTCTGAGCTTCAATTTCTCCATCTGTAAAATAAGTGACAGTATATATAAAGTCTTATCACATCAAGGTATCCTACTGGCACAATTAAGCATTTGATTAGTAACTGAAACATTGGTGGTTCAAGCTTACCAGAATCCCCATAGGTTATCTCTGTGGCAATCTTTTTTCATAAAGATTATAGCCTTGAAAACTCTATGGGGCAGTTTTATTTAATTCTTTAGGGTCACTATAACTTAGAATCAACTTGATGGCAATGGCAGGGTCCTTTGGTCAATTTTTAAAGGAGTTAATGGATAATACCAATGGATAAATGTTCCACTATTAACTGAAAGGCTAGTGGTATGAACTCACCCAGAGGTATGTTGGAAGAAGGGCCTGGCAATCTGCTACTGAAAGATTAAACAGCCCTGGAAACCTTATGGAGTGCCATCCTACTCTGTAACACGTGAGTGGAGACTGACTTAGTATTCAGTTCCTAAACTCCCCATTTTTACAACTAGAACAAGTCAGTATACCTCAGCCTCACTCTCTACACATAAGTAGCCAAAGAGGCAAAAACTCTGCCGTGCGGAGAGAGACAAAACCTTTGGGCAGGCACAGGCTCGTCTTCCAAGAAGGCCACCAGACCTGACCCTCAGCCCAGTCAGTTCCACATCACACCATTTGTCAAAAAGTAGAACACAGAGGTCATTTTCAGCAAGAGCTATCAGTGGATGCATCTGGGGCGGGGAGCTAAATTAGGGTCAGAGGAGCATTTGAATGGAAAGTATGCAATTAGCAGCAGGCAGACACAAAGGAATAAGATCCAAGTTCAAATTAACAAATTCATCCTCTCAGCAAATTAAATTCTCGTAAAGTTGCCTCTGTATGATTCCCAGGACTGAGTTCCCTTATCTGCTATGGAAAAAGGATAAAATAGACCCTGCAGAGATGTTATAAAGATGGGATAACACGCTGTGTATAAACCAGGACTTCAAAACCCTTTCTTTCCAGTTTCATCTTGGCCAAGGAAACAAAACCACAACAGATGCAAATTGTTAAAATTTGGGTGAACTAGAATGGGAATAATTATGGGTGGAAGCCCTGCTAGAAATTTTACTCCACAGGGTCGCTATGAGTCGCCTGCAACTCGATGGCACTTAACAACAACAACAACAACAAGGGTCGCTATGAGTCGCCTGCAACTCGATGGCACTTAACAACAACAACAACAACATTCGAAACCCAGGGCATGGATAATCAAACCTCTCACCCATTAGATTCTGGGCCGAGTTGGAAACAATGATGCTTCACTCAAAGATGGTGGCCAACAGCTCTGCTCTGGAAGTATGTTTCTCTTCCCAGTTCTGCCAGCAATGCCACCTCCCATAGCAGGCTCCTGAAAAGAGCCTATAGCTCTTCTGAGGCTCCCAACTCTGGGCTTCAACCTGCACTTTCCCCCATTCTAGTTACTGTTCTGATCACTCAAACTTCCCCGGCCCTCGCATACCTTTTTAAAAAAATTGTGATTATAACGAAAGTTTACAGAAAAGGTGGGTTTTCATTCATTTATACATTCATTGTTGTAAGTCTTCCTTCCTCTACTTTGCGATGCACCTCTTGTTCCAGATTATTGTCACACATACATCACCTAATCGTCCAGTTCTTTCAGACAGTTCTTCCCATACTCTGTTCCAATGCAGTGTTCATAATCTACCCATTCTTTCCTATTCTCCCCCTCAAGCCCTTATGTCAGGCCTAAATTATAACAGTCTTATGCACTTATTTGTCCTGTGACTGAGATATTTCATGCAAATTCAAGCTGAAGCTGAGGAAAATGAAACCAAATCCAAGGCAACCAAAATATGACCTTGAGTCTATCCCACCTGAATTTCAGAACCATCTCAGGAACAGGTTTGAGGCTTTGAACACTAATGAGCGAAGGCCAGATG